>NC_092151.1:82453256-82514855 GCF_045791955.1 Oncorhynchus clarkii lewisi | reverse complement strand
CAATAATAGATCCATATGATCCATAATAGATCCATTTAGGGTTGAGCGAGTGATTTGTCCCAAGAAATATGCTTTTAGTTTTGAGATATTTAGCACCAGCCTATAGCCTCCATAAGGCAGAGGATGCTATATTTTCAAGCAATATGTTATGATCAATGATATCAATGATATCAATTGTTTGCATGTCATTCCTGTTTGCTAATCATGTCTACAAAAAAAGTTATTAAAGTGGTTGGCAATATCAAAGCGTTTTGTTATGAACAAGCCATCAGCCTCAAAGAAGGATGGAGCCGAGTTAGCTTTTCTACCTAGACTTTCATTTAATGTATTCCAGAGCTTTATTACTATCATTCTTTATATAATTTATCTTTGTTCCGTGGTACAGTTTCTTCTTCTTTTTTGTTTAACTTAGTTACGTGATTTCTCAATTCACCGTATGTTTGCCAATCTCACATTCTTATTTGCCATTCCCTTAGCCTCCTCCTTCTCAGTCATACAGAATCAATGTTTCAAAATGGCCTCTATATATTTCTTGTGTCTGTCTTATGAAGATTCTACTCACTTTTTGTCAGCTCCTTTTAAAGCCTGCACTTCATTTATTGATCAGTGAGGCTTTGTGAGCCATCTGCTGCCCTTTTTCCTCCGCATTAACTTTAAAGCACATTTATAAAGTGAGTATGTTTTCTTATAACTATAACAATGCTCTAACAAACACAATCCCAAGGGTATTGACAAAGTTATTTGTGAAGTAGAAAAATACAGAGGAACAAAGACAATTAGAATGTGTCTGAGGAACCATTCTATTCTGTTCTGCTGTCAGAACAGTCAGAACTTTTCTCTTTTTAAGATTCTAGGGGGCAATTTACATCCCCTGTTCTTCAATTCGCTGCAACCACTGAGAAGGCTTTAGTCTATTAGTAATTGCGAAGCCCCACTTTGGGGCTAATTAGAGTGCTGTAGCTGACTGGGACGGTCTGGTTCCCCAGAGTTCAGGCACTGGATGAGAAAGAAAGGTTATTTGTCTGTCCTGAACAAAGTGATTAGGGTGAAGCCGGGAAGCTACTTAATAAATGAGCATCAAATGTCCTGCGCTGTCGCCACCGACAACACCAATTATGTCACAGAGAAAAATCACACAATGTTTTGTGCTGTTGAGACTGCTGGAAGTGTTACAACCACTCTGTGTTTGCTAAAGTACTGTTATTTAAAACTGAATAGGAGGAGGAAGGCCACACACAATTAGGGGTCCTATACTCCTGAATGCATCCTAATAAGGGAAAATAATATTCTCCTGAATGCGTCATGGATCCATCCCAATACGGGAAAATAATATTCTCCTGAATGCATCCTGGATCCATCCCAATACGGGAACATAATATTCTCCTGAATGCATCCTGGATCCATCCCAATACGGGAACATAATATTCTCCTGAATGCATCCTGGATCCATCCCAATACGGGAAAATAATATACATTCAATAAAGTGCCTCCTCAGCAAGATAATTTTAAGTGTGTGTGTGTGTGTGTGTGTGTTTAATAATTCTCTCTCTCGCTCCTATAATTAAAGCACCGGAGCCAATATTCAGATTGCATTTTAGCATTAATAATTCAGCTGGTTTCACTGCAATTGATGTTGAAGCATCAATAAACAATGAGTCCTCATATTTACTGCAGCCTGCGTGGTGAGAGAGACGTGGTGGTGGAGGGGTGAGCGTGAGGCTTAAACAGACATTTAAAATTAAGCCAGATAATGCAAAGGCTTTCAATTTGAATGTGAGCTGCTCTTAGTGCTGATTTGTAAAAAAAAAATTAAAAAAAGAAAAGAAAATATTAAAAAAGTGACTAGGCCCTAAAAGGCCTGGTGATGGAGGGAGAGGAGAGAGAGGAGGGAGAGGAGGAGGGAGAGGGAGAGGAGAGGGGGAGAGAGAGGAGGGAGAGGAGGGAGAGGAGAGAGAGGAGGGAGAGGAGGGAGAGGAGGGAGAGGAGAGGAGGAAGAGGAGGGAGAGGAGAGAGAGGAGGAGAGTAGGGAGAGGAGGAGGGAGAGGAGAGGACGGAGAGGAGAGGAGGGAGAGGAGGGAGAGGAGAGGAGGGAGAGGGAGAGGAGAGGAGGGGGAGAGAGAGGAGGGAGAGGAGAGAGAGGAGGGAGAGGAGAGGAGGGAGAGGAGAGGAGGGAGAGGAGGGAGAGGAGAGGAGGAGGGAGAGGAGAGGAGGGAGAGGAGGGAGAGGAGGGAGAGGAGAGGAGGAGGGAGAGGAGGGAGAGGAGAGGAGGGAGAGGAGGGAGAGGAGGAGGGAGAGGGAGAGGAGAGGAGGGGGAGAGAGAGGAGGGAGAGGAGGGAGAGGAGGGAGAGGAGAGAGAGGAGGTGGGAGAGGAGAGGAGGGAGAGGAGGGAGAGGAGAGGAGACGAGGGAGAGGAGGAGGGAGAGGAGGAGGGAGAGGAGAGGAGGGAGAGGAGGGAGAGGAGAGGAGGGAGAGGAGGTAGAGGAGAGGAGAGGAGGGAGAGGAGGGAGAGGAGGAGGGAGAGGGAGAGGAGGGGGAGAGAGAGGAGGGAGAGGAGGGAGAGGAGGGAGAGGAGAGAGAGGAGGGAGAGGAGGGGGAGAGAGAGGAGGGAGAGGAGGGAGAGGAGGGAGAGGAGGGAGGGAGAGGAGAGAGAGGAGGGAGAGGAGGAGGGCTTAATGGAGGGAGGGAGCTCCCTCGCAGCTCCACTCAAGGTAATAAATGTATGGTCCTACTCCCAACAATATCACTCCTCTCTTTCAGTAAGACTCAGATGTTCTCAGAGCACAGCTCCTCCCCTTACTGAACACAAACACACACACACACACACACACACTACGAACAAAGGGACGCATGCAGTCAACTCACGCAACGGGACGGACCCACACACACACAAAATGTCCTCTGATACACCCAGATGAAGCACTAATAAAACTGTGTTATGACCCAACGATATGAGCAAACCTACTGGCACGACAGACAGAAAGAGGGGAATAAACTAATGTTATACTAACGTCATTATATAACATTAAACTAATGTTATTATGTTTGTAGAGTAAATGGGTGGTCTGGCTGACATTGCTTCAGCTGGAGGGGAGGGGGGGTGGGGGGGGGGGGGGGATAAAAACCCTAAACCAGGACAAGCCCCAAATAGCAGAACTAATAGCTGGAACTTCGGTAGCATCTCTATGACTGGCCTGTTCATAATTCATCAGAAGTTCATTTATAACGTTATGTTTTGTGTTATAGTGCATTTTATGAAACGGCGATTATTCATATAGAATGTTACAAAAACCGTTTTACTCATCACTATGGCATTTAAAGCTCTATAACTTGTTCTAAGCATGTGTTGAACCTATTTATCATTTCGTTTCAAAAAAAAAAAAAAAAAAGTATATTTTCGTCATCGACGAAACAGCATGAGATCCGTGATGAACCCGCGGGCCTGCACCGTCACGTCTCAGACCTGGTACTGGATGTAACAAATCGACTCAGGCCCTACTGCCACTCATCATGATGGAAAAGCAGAATAATGATGGAAAACCAACCGAATGATGGAAAAATCTATCGCCCCCCCCATCCAAAATTAAAATTAATCTTCGGTCAATAAGATGTAATATCTGTTGCAGCGCTGCTTTCAGTAAAGAGTAAATTAATCAATGTCGTCAATACATAATCATAAGTATGAAAAAGGTTGTGGGAAATAATTTTTTATAGCTGGTTTTTATAGCTGCCTGCAGCCCTTGTTTCCTGGTGTCTGGCTTGGCATAGAATGTCATATTCTTTGAAGGGGATGATAGTCACTGTAACAAATTCGCTCCCGATTCAATGACACTGCACTTTTCCTCGTCTGGCCCAATCCCTGACAGCTACAGGTAACCTGTGTGGATACAGGAAGTAACTAGAAGAGCCGTGTTTTTTTTAACAACAAAACAAACTAAAAAAAACTCCCTGGTTCATGATGTCGTTGTTATTTCATGTGAAAGTTTTCTAATATTATCTTTTATATCTTGTGAAAATAAAAGGTGCTGAGTTTTGATTTTTGTTTCAGTAAACACAAAAAAAACAAAAGATGAGGAAAGCTACAAGCTACAACCAGTGTTCAAGCTAGTTGTCATTCATTGGCTGACAGACAGAGGGTTACGTTAGGTAGGTTTCAAGCCTGACGAAGACCTTTAGGTCAACATGTTACAGTCTTTCTCTCAGGCTACAGGAGTGACAAGTGGCATCCCAGTTTGAGAACAACTGGCCAACGACCTCCAGTGCTCAAGCTACAAACACAGTCATGTATTAGCTAGCTAGCATACCATATTACCACCAAACTGAGGGACCTCACCATATTACCACCATACTGAGAGACCTCACCATACCATATTACCATCATACCATATTACCACCAAACTGAGGGACCTCACCATACCATATTACCATCATACCATATTACCACCATACTGAGAGACCTCACCATATTACCACCATACTGAGAGACCTCACCATATTACCACCATACTGAGAGACCTCACCATATTACCACCATACTGAGAGACCTCACCATATTACCACCATACCAAGAGACCTTACCATACCATATTATCACCATACCATATTATCCCCAAACTGAGGGACCTCACCATACCATATTACCACCATACCATATTATCACCATACCATATTACCACCATACCATATTATCGCCATACTATATTATCACCTCACCATATTATCACCATACTGAGGGACCTCACCATACCATATTATCACCATACTGAGGGACCTCACCATACCATATTATCACCATACCATATTATCACCTCACCATATTATCACCATACTGAGGGACCTCACCATACCATATTATCACCATACCAAATTACCAACATACTTAGGTGCTGATACTTAGTTGCGATTCTCACAATTCTACATGTACAGTGTAGCGCAATACAGTGGCTTGTGAAAGTATTCACCCCTTTGGCATTTTGTTGCCTTACAACCTGGAATTAAAAATGTTAAAAAATCGTGGTTTGTATCATTTGATTTACACAACATACTTAGAAGATGCTAAATATTTTTCATTGTGAAAAAAGCAAGAAATAAGACAAAAAAAGTCAATACTTTGTAGAGCCACCTTTTGCAGCAATTACAGCTGCAGGTCTCTTGGGGTACATCTCTATAAGCTTGGCATATCTAGCCACTGGGATTTTTGCCCATTCCTCAAGGCAAAACTACTTCAGCTCCTTCAATTTTGATGGGTCCTGCTGGTGAACAGCAGTCTTTAAGTCATACCACAGATTCTCAATTGGATTGAGGTCTGGGCTTTGACTAGGTCATTCCAAGACATTTAAATGTTTCCCCTTGAGTGTTGCTTTAGCAGTATGCTTAGGGTCATTTTCCTGCTGGAAGGTGAACCTCCGCCCCAGTCTCAAATCTCTGGAAGACTGAAACAGGTTTCCCACAATCATTTCCCTGTATTTAGCGCCATCCATCATTCCTTCAATTCCGACCAGTTTCCCAGTTCCTGCCGATGAAAAACATCCCCACAGCATGATGCTGCCACCACCATGCTTCACCATAGGGATGCTGCCACCACCATGCTTCACCATAGGGATGGGGTTCTCGGAGTGATGAAAGGTGTTGCTTGTGCGCCAGACATAGTGTTTATCTTGATGGCCAAAAAGCTCACTTTTAGTCTCATCTGACCATAGTACTTTCTTCCATATGTTTGGGGCGTGTCCCACATGCTTTTAGGCAAACACTTTTAAGCAATGGCTTTTTTTCTGGCTACTCTTCTGTAAAGCCCAGCTCTGTGGAGTGTATGGCTTAAAGTGGTCCTATGGACAGATACTCCAATCTCCGCTGTGGAGCTTTGCAGCAGGGTTATCTTTGGTCTCTTTGTTGCCTCTCTGATTAATGCCCTCCTTTCCTGGTCTGTGAGTTTTGGTGGGTGGCCCTCTCTTGACAGGTTTGTTGTGAAGCCATATTCTTTCCATTTTTTAATAATGTATTTAATGGTGCTCTGTGGGATGTTCAAAGTTTTTAATATTTTTTTATAACCCAACCATGATCTGTACTCCTCCACAACGTTGTCCCTGACCTGTTTGGAGAGCTCCTTGGTCTTCATGGTGCCGCTTGCTTGGTGGTACCCCTTGCTTAGTGGTGTTGCAGACTCTTGGGCCTTTCATAACAGGTGTATATATACTGAGATCATGTGACAGATCATGTGACACTTAGATTGCACACAGGTGGACTTTATTTAACTAATTATGTGACTTCTGAAGGTAATTGGTTGCACCAAATGATCAGTCATGGAAATAAAAATGCTGAAAACATGTTGGAAGATGCTCAGTCACTTCACCCCTACCTATATGTACAAATGACCTCTAACCTGTACCCCCCCCGCACACTGACTCGGTACCGGTACACCCTGTATATCGCCTCGTTATTGTCTTACTTTTCAATATTTTTTTTTACTTTAGTTTATTTGGTAAATATTTTCTTAACTCTTCTTGAACTGCACTGTTGATTAAGGGCTTGTAAGTGAGCATTTCACTGTAAAGTCTACACTTGTTGTTTTCGGCATGTGACGAATAAAGTTTGATTTGATTTGATGGACAAATAGCTGAGTTTTGGCGCAGGACTAGCTCAAACATAACATAGCAATATTGTCAAAAATACAATAATAAATCCCGATACATAACTGTATACATCGCTATCAGACAAAGGACTAGGTTAGGTACGTAGTGTGTTTTTCTGACAGTACATACCTTCTGGTCGGGCAGTAGTGGGTTTGTCTGCAGTGAACTCAAATGTCCATTGATGAGTGCTGTGGGTCTGTCGTGTTCACAGAACAGACTGCCGTTGATGTAGTGGAACCTGTCCCCTGGGACCAGCCGGTTCCGGCAGGTAGAACACGTGAAACACTACGGGGAGAGAGAAAAAGAGAGAGAGAATTTTAAACAGTGTGAGAGGGTGAGAGAGAGAAAGAACGTGAAAACACTGTGCTTATAGCGAGAGAGACAGAGAGAGACAGAGAGAGACAGAGAGAGAGAGAGAGACAGAGAGAGACAGAGAGAGACAGAGACAGAGATAGAGAGACAGAGAGACAGAGAGAGACAGAGAGACAGAGAGACACAGAGAGACACAGAGAGAGAGAGACACATAGAGAGAGAGACACAGAGAGAAACAGAGAGAGAGAGACACAGCGAGAGAGAGACAGAGAGAGAGACACAGAGACAGAGAGACACAGAGAGACACAGAGAGAGACACATAGACAGAGAGACACAGAGAGAGACAGAGAGAGAGAGAGAGACACAGAGAGAGAGACACAGAGACAGAGAGACACACAGAGAGACACACAGAGAGAGAGACACAGAGACAGAGAGACACAGAGAGACACAGAGAGAGAGAGACACAGAGAGAGAGAGACACAGAGAGAAACAGAGAGAAACAGAGACAGAGAGAGAGAATCCATCACAAACTGCACACCTCCACTCAATCCCTACCACCAACCAAGCAATACGGTCAAGCCTGCACATGCACACACCAATGCATAAAAACATTAGCAACTAAGCACATGCTAACACACACACACACACACCAATGCATAAAAACATGCTAACACACACACACACACACACACCAATGTATAAAAACATGCTAACACACACACACACACCAATGCATAAAAACATGCTAACACACACACACACACACACCAATGCATAAAACATGCTAACACACACACACACCAATGCATAAAAACATTAGCAACTAAGCACATGCTAACACACACACACACACACACACACACACACACACAGCAATTTAACCTAATGTACAAGGGAAAGTAATTATAGTAAAGCTCATTCCACTTTATATCTATAAATAACTCATGATGATTAATTCACGAAAGGGTGTCTTAACTAACCAAAACGGTGGTCGTGCAACACAACTAAAGGCCATGTGATAAAAAGCTTCTAAAATGTTTTAAAACACATCCCTATGGGCTCTCTTTTACAACCCTAACCTAGTAGGCTTACACAAATGGTTCACTTATGAATAAGCCCCTAAAGTTACCTATTACCAAGTGACTAGAAGTAGGTTTACAGATTTAAAACGCTAAAGCTGATAGTGGGTACACTTTACTGCTGTGGGATTTCTATCAGGTTTATCTGAGGTCGGAGGTCAGGGGTCATTAGACATCAAAGACACTGTGTGTGGATTTCTCCAATAAGATATGATCTATTTTTTTCTTGTTTTCCCCTGTTGCATAATGCTTTAAAATGTTTTGCATGTCCTAAAGAACATGACCTAGGTTAGGTGTTAAAGGAGGTCAGAGGTTAGAGGTCAGAGAGAGGGCTCACCTTGAGATGGTACACATTGCCTTGTGCCCTCATGACCAGTTCACTGGCTGGAATGGACTGGCCACAAGCACTGCATGCCCCACTGTTCCCAAATAACCTAGAGGAGGAGAGAAGACACAGAAATACAACCATTAACATCATGTTTACCTGTAAATTCATGTGTACATTCACCTGTACATTCACCTGTACATTCCCTGTAAATTAATCTGTAAATTCACCTGTACATTCACCTGTACATTCACCTGTACATTCACCTGTAAATTCACCTGTAAATTCACCTGTACATTCACCTGTAAATTCACCTGTACATTCACCTGTACATTCACCTGTAAATTCACCTGTACATTCACCTGTAAATTCACCTGTAAATTCACCTGTAAATTCACCTGTAAATTCACCTGTACATTCACCTGTAAATTCACCTGTAAATTCACCTGTACATTCACCTGTAAATTCACCTGTACATTCACCTGTACATTCACCTGTAAATTCACCTGTAAATTCAAATCCATTTTACTCCATAGATGGAAGGCCCTACTGAACTGGGGAGAATTTAAAGGAAGCAGTGTAAAGCTCCCATATAAAATGCAATAATCATAAAAATAATGTTTTTGCTGTAATCTGATGTAGATATTAACAGAGTACCATGTTGCAAAAATCTATTCAGATTTCTGATATGTTTTCCTGTGTGATATTTATTCCCCACTATGCCAGGATTTAAATGACTTCAAGCCTCATGGAAAAGGCAATGAAGGACACACACACCCAACAACATTGATATTTATGTAATAAAAAAAACATAGGAATACTAGGAAACCAAATAAAACCTCCTGCTACTCTGCCCGCCTGCTCTCCAAAAGCTTCTAGCGACTGTAACTATGTATTACCTTTCGCAGGGCATTTTTCTTGCTTCCTGATAATAACTAGGAACATAAGCAATCAGGGCCTAAGAGGATTTGATTGTACATCTAGGCGGAGACATAGTGCTTTTGCCATTAGGACTTGGGTAGAATGCTCTGTCAGTAGCCGAGTTTCCATTAGAAACCTGCAGCTACTGGGGTTGATATATAATGTGCATGGGTTAACCTTTTCAATCATAGTGTCAACACTTTGTATTTGCTTCTGCTCATCTCTTTCGTCCCTAACCTCGCCACTCTTTCTCTCTCTCTCTCTCTCTCTCTCTCTCTCTCTCTCTCCCTGTCTGTCACTCTCTTTCCCTCTCCCTCTCTCGCTCCTCTCTCTCTCTCTCTCTCTCTCTCTCCCTCTCGCTCCTCTCTCTCTCTCCCTCTCTCTCTCTCTCTCTCTCCCTCTCTTGCTCTCTCTCTCTCTCTCCCTGTCTCGCTCCTCTCTCTCTCTCGCTCCTCTCTCTCTCTCTCTCTCTCTCTCCCTCTCGCTCCTCTCTCTCTCTCTCTCGCTCCTCTCTCTCTCTCTCTCCCTCTCTCTCTTGCTCCTTCTCTCTCTCTCTTCTCATCTCTCTCTCCCTCTCTTGATAATGAAATGCTTGCTCCAACTTCCCTTCTATCTGCCTTCTGAGTCCACAATTTAGATTACTTCATCTCGCCGAGCAACAAACTGAATGAAATTTCGATTTGAGCAGAAAGTAATTTACTGGGATCTGGCCCCATTTGTCATCATATCTCACCGGGTGTTTGCTCTATCACTGCACTTATGCAATCAAATAAGACCACAGCATCTGACATGCTCAGGAGAGAGAGAGGGGGGGGGGGAAGAGGGAGGAGAGGGAGGGAGGGGAGGGGAGGGGAGAGAGGGGGGAGGGGAGGGAGGGAGGGAGGATAGAGAGAGAGAGAGAGAGAGAGGGATAGAGAGAGTGGTTAACATTCGTGTATGTGGATCCGAAGATTAAGATGTTCAGCCTAAATCGCAGATGAGGAATATATTTGTGATTGTTTATTCTTGAACTCCTAAACTGATTCTAAAATTAAATGAGATGAATGGTGTTATTCATTATTAATATTCTGAGCAATATTCTTGTAGGAGTCTGTGCCTATTTTGCCAACAAACAGATTAATTAAATAGTGGACAAATGACACCAAGTACTGTAGGAGAGATAGCCTGGTCACAAACCTGGTTCAGTTGTCCTCTCTCTGACTGACTGGTGTTGTTAAATGTATTGACATAGAGTGACAGAGACTTCATTGGAAAGGGAACCACTAAAAATGCCTTTCAATAGGAAGCTGAAGAAACACATTTTGTCTTGGCATCGATTGAAAGGGCTCAATCAAAACTCCATTTCAAAGAAGGAATTAGCTGGACGACTGTTGTGACAACACTGCCGCCATTTCAGGGCCTTAGCTTTGTGTGTGTGTGTGTGTGTGTGTGTGGGAAGAGGAGAGGGATGTCTTTGTTTTAACACCACAGAAAAGCATCACAATGTTATCTCTTATATTATCTACGCTGTTCAATTCCAGAAGTGAGTCATTAGGTTTGTGTATAGACAAAACACAATAAATGTTTAAAAAAAATGTGGGATACTGTAAATCTTACAGGGAGACATTTCACCAACAGGAAGTGCTGTTGTCAAAACCATACACAACACATAAAACACTCCCAAGTCATAGAAAATGGTCATATTTGATTGGATGTAAGAAAAGTGCAGAGGTGGTCCACAAACACTCGGTGAGATAGAAACAGGAATGCATCAGTCATGAAAATCACACTTTGTTCTGTTTGTTTCTACAGCTGTGTGCCCAATACTGTGTGTTAACATCTTGTTTGACACGATCACCTCTCATTCACCCTGAACGCATAGAAAAACATTGTGTACTGCAGCACAGCTCTTCTCATCTATATATATATCCCAGTATAACAACATTTAGCCAGCGTTCATGTCTATTAAAGGGGCGGCTTAAACAAAGGAAAATAAAGACTTTTCTGCCCTCCATCCAGTCTTCCTTTTCATTCCGTCTCCCCATCGCTGGGGGCCTCTATACATAACTAGGTTAATCATCAGGCAGGGATAGCTGTTGATAGTATTTGATTTAAAGTGCTGCTCAATGAAGTTGGGAGAGGACAGGTTGAGATGAGGGGATGATGGGAGAGGACAGGGGGAGATGAGGGGATGATGGGAGAGGACAGGGTGAGAGAAGGGGATGAGGGGAGAGGACAGGGTGAGATGAGGAGATGATGGGAGAAGACAGGTTGAGAGAAGGGGATGACGGGAGAGGACAGGGGAGAGAAGGGGATGACGGGAGAGGACAGGGGGAGAGAAGGGGATGAGGGGAGAGGACAGGGTGAGATGAGGAGATGATGGGAGAAGACAGGTTGAGAGAAGGGGATGACGGGAGAGGACAGGGTGAGAGAAGGGGATGAGGGGAGAGGACAGGGTGAGATGAGGAGATGATGGGAGAAGACAGGTTGAGAGAAGGGGATGACGGGAGAGGACAGGGGAGAGAAGGGGATGACGGGAGAGGACAGGGGGAGAGAAGGGGATGACGGGAGAGGACAGGGGGAGAGAAGGGGATGACGGGAGAGGACAGGGGGAGAGAAGGGGATGAGGGGAGAGGACAGGGGGAGATGAGGGGATGATGGGAGAGGACAGGGGGAGAGAAGGGGATGATGGGAGAGGACAGTGGGAGATGAGGGGATGATGGGAGAGGACAGTGGGAGAGGACAGGATGACAGGAGAGGACAGGGGGAGAGAAGGGGATGACGGGAGAGGTCAGGGGGAAAGAAGGGGATGACGGGAGAGATGAGGGGATGACGGGAGAGGACAGGGGGGAGAAGGGGATGACGGGAGAGATGAGGGGATGACGGGAGAGGACAGGGGGAGATGAGGGGATGACGGGAGAGAAGGGGATGACGGGAGAGGATAGGGAAGAGAAGGGGATGACGGGAGAGATGAGGGGATGATGGGAGAGGACAGGGGGGAGATGAGGGGATGACGGGAGAGGACAGGGGGATAGAAGGGGATGACAGGAGAGGACAGGGGGAGAGAAGGGGATGATGGGAGAGGACAGATTGAGGGGATGACGGGAGAGGACAGGGGGAGAGAAGGGGATGACGGGAGAGGACAGGGGGAGAGAAGGGGATGAGGGGAGAGTACAGGGGGAGAGAAAGGGATGAGGAAGCCCCAGGTCAGTATAATTAAGGGGGACTCTTTAGCAACATGACTGGTTTTCAGTTAATTTCCCTCCAAATCAGAGGTTCAGAGGTTTTCAATGGGTTCCTTTGTTGTTTTTCAAGCCCTTTGCCTGAACAATCAATCACATGACATGGGGGGGGGGGGGGGGCCTATGTGGTGATTTTGTTTGTATATCCCTCCCTGTTCCCCTCCCACGCAAGTGATCTGAATAAGAGACACTACAAGATACCCTATGTCTTTCATTAAAATATCATTTGGTGCTGTCTACTGTGTCTACGAGAGACACCCGGATTTCGGCTCTGACTGAGTGTGCCAGGTGATTTGAAATATAGCATCGCAGCTTGTTGTGTTGTTAGGATGTCTGGCAAATGCAGAGCCTCGTTCCGCCGCTCGCGGAGGCTTTTTGAAGCGGTGGTGAAATTACCCCACAACAATGATTTCCGCGTCATCGTCCATTAAAAAATGCCTCTCTCTACATCGTCAGCCAAAGCACCTTAAAAGCACTAAGGCCATATTGATACTTAAAACAGGGCTTTACATAATGACAAGAGCTGTATTAGAGTGAGAGAGGTTGGGAGGAGGGAGGTGTTGAGAGGAGAGGGGAGGAGGGAGGAGAGGGGAGGTAGGGGAGAGGAGGGAGGTGGTGACGGGGGTGGGGGGGAGGGGGGGATCAGCCAATTACACTTGGTTAATTTAGAGTAACAGATCTGGCCCCTGGTGAATTGAAGGCCTTGAATTAATTCTGTTATGACAAATCAAGATAAACGTTTTGCCTAAATTGCGATTTAATTAATTTTCTGAAATCCCAGTTCTTTCCCTTTTCCTAATACTTCACATGTTCCTGTTGCTGTCATAGTGCTGCAGACTTCAAAGTGATATTAAAGAACCAGCTATTACATTTACCTAGCAGCACATTCTACTAGAAAAGTGCCATTTAATTACCTTGTCTCTATTCAATTAAAGGGACAGTGTTCATTTGACGTCCAAATCCAGCCGACACATGATTGCTACGCTAGATAAATTAATTATTTCTCTCTCTCTCTTCACTCAAACCAACCCACACAAATAATAGCACCACAGCACTTAAGTAAAGCTAGTGAAAGCTGTATTGGGAGGGTTATTTTACACAGACAGAGACACACGGGTACCTTAAAGGTACCTTATTCCCTATATATACACACAGCACTACTTTTGACCAGAGCCCTATGGGAGAGAAGAGGTCTATGGGTAATGTACTGTACTTACATAGAGAATAGGACATGGGTATTCAACTCTTACCTTACGAGTTCCGGAACCTGATGGTTTTCTGTTCTACCTGATAATTAATTGCACACACCTGGTATCCCAGATCTAAATCAGTCCCTGATTAGAGGGGGAACAATGTAAAACAAAAACAACAATTCAATTAAGTGCATTGGAACTGTCTTGGAGGTCCACATTTGAGTTTGAGGGGAATAGGGTGTCATGGGCCCTGGCCATAAGTAGTGCACTATACAGGGGATAGGTTGCAATTTGCAATGTACCCTGACAGCCCTACAGAGTGACAGCGTTTGGCCCTATACACAGTGTTTGTGGTGTGTCTTCCTGTGTGATGGATGGTGGATGGGTATCATCTCAGGTCAGGCACGTCTCCCATTAGAAGTAATGTGATGCATTTTCACTCATGCGTCACGATCAATGTGGAGCGGTTTTCACATCAGCTTTATTAATAAAAGTAAGAGATATAACTCCATTATTTATACTGCAAGAGCAATTTAATAATCCATTACAAGATGAGACCCAGAAAAAAACTGAGACCCAGAAAAAAAACTGGCCTTCACAATAATCCCCCCTTTTCTCTCTCTCTTTCGTTCTACCCCTTTCTCTCTCTCCATCTCTCTCTCACTCTCTCAAAAGCCAATTTGGTTAATTAAATGTTTTGTTTGTTAGATGTGTGGACACGTCATTGGAAGTAGAGAGGAGGGAGGAAGGAGAGGAGGGAGTAGAGAGGAGAGGAGAGGACAGAGAGGAGGAAGAGGAGGGAGAGGAGGGAGTAGAGAGGAGGGAGGAGAGAGGATGGAGAGGAGGGAGTGGAGAGGAGGGAGTAGAGAGGAGGGAGAGGGGAGGAGAGGAGAGGAGGGAGTAGAGAGGATGGAGAGGAGGGAGAGGGGAGGAGGGAGGAGAGAGGATAGGAGAGAGAGGAGGAAGAGGAGATGAGAGGAGAGGAAGAGAGGAGAGGAGAGGAGAGGAAGAGAGGAGAGGAGAGGAGAGGAGAGGAGACTGAGAGCAGATCTCATTAGATAAAACCCATCAGGACTAAAGCTAAATGAAGGGGGACTCTAATTAAAGACTTTAATTGTGTGGACTTACTGTCAGATGTTTTTTTCTAACCTGCTTTCCTTTCCTTATCTCACAGGCTAGTCTAGTGCAGAGACAGGCAGGGATCTGTCCCATTGGCACCCTATTCCCTTTATAGTGCTCTGGTCAGAAGTAGTGCACTATAAAGGGAATAGAGTGCTGTTTGGGAAGTAGCCTGTGTTTCAGCTCCTCTCCCCTCTACCACCTAGCTCTCATTACATTACAAGTGGCAAAGTGTGTCCTCTTTTCCATCCATCCCTTCCTCTCTATTTAAATTATGTTGTAGTGCCATTATGAATGGAGTGACCCATTGACTTGATCCTTGTTGATGAGGAGCTGGGTGGGGAGAGGAGAGACACAGGCCCTCATCATCCCTGGAGGTATGTTTACGGTGTATAGAAAGGTGTATTATATTATGGTGTTCTATAGTATGGTGTATTATAGTATGGTGTTCTATAGTATGGTGTATTATAGTAGTGTATTATAGTATAGTGTATGGTATAGTGTATTATAGTGTATTATAGTACAGTGTATTATATTATGGTGTATTATATTATGGTGTATTATAGTAGTGTATTATAGAATGGTGTATTATAGTACGGTGTATTATATTATGGTGTAGTATATTATGGTGTATTATAGAATGGTGTATTATAGTATAGTGTATTATAGTATATAATGGTGTATTATAGTATAGTGTATTATAGCACGGTGTATTATATTATGGTGTATTATAGTATGATGTATTATATTATGGTGTATTATAGTATAGTGTATTATAGCACGGTGTATTATAGTATGGTGTATTATAGTAAGGTGTATTATATTATGGTGTATTATATTATGGTGTATTATAGTATATTATATTATGGTGTATTATAGTATGGTGTTTTATAGTATGGTGTATTATAGTAGTGTATTATAGTATGGTGTATTATAGTACTGTATTATAGTATGGTGTTTTATAGTATGGTGTATTATAGTAGTGTATTATATTATGGTGTATTATAGTATGGTGTATTATAGTATATTATATTATGGTGTATTATAGTAGTGTATTATAGTATGGTGTATTATAGTAGTGTATTATAGTATGGTGTATTATAGTACTGTATTATAGTAGTGTATTATAGAATGGTGTATTATAGTAGTGTATTATAGTAGTGTATTATAGTATAGTGTATGGTAAAGTGTATTATAGCACGGTGTATTATAGTATGGTGTATTATAGTACGGTGTATTATAGTATGGTGTATTATAGTATGGTGTATTATAGTAGTGTATTATAGTATGGTGTATTATAGTATAGTGTGTTATAGTATGGTGTATAGTATGGTGTATATTATGGTGTATTACAGTATGGTGTATTATCAAATGGTGTATTATAGTACGGTGTATTATAGTATGGTGTATTATAGTATGGTGTATTATAGTATAGTGTATTATAGCACGTGTATTATATTATGGTGTATTATAGTATGGTGTATTATAGTAGTGTATTATAGTATGGTGTATTATAGTATAGTGTGTTATAGTATGGTGTATAGTATGGTGTATATTATGGTGTGTAGTATGGTGTATTATAGTATGGTGTATTATCAAATGGTGTATTATAGTAGTGTATTATAGTATAGTGTATTATAGTATATTATGGTGTATTATATAATGGTGTATTATATTATGGTGTATTATAGTATGGTGTATAGTACAGTGTATTACAGTACTTTTTTATTTAATATAACTAGGCAAGTCAGTTAAGAACAAATTCTTAGTTTCAATGACGGCCTGGGAACAGTGGGTGTATTATAGTATGGTGTATTATAGTATATTATGGTGTATTACAGTATGGTGTATTATAGTATGGTGTATAGTATGGTGTATTATAGTACGGTGTATTATAGTATGGTGTATTATAGTATGGTGTATCATAGTAGTGTATTATAGTATGGTGTATAGTACGGTGTATTATAGTATGGTGTATAGTACGGTGTATTATAGTATGGTGTATTATAGTACGGTGTATTATAGTATGGTGTATTATAGTATGGTGTATTATAGTATGGTGTATTATAGTATGGTGTATTATAGTATGGTGTATAGTATGGTGTATTATAGTACGGTGTATTATAGTATGGTGTATTATAGTATGGTGTATCATAGTAGTGTATTATAGTATGGTGTATTATAGTAGTGTATTATAGTATGGTGTATAGTACGGTGTATTATAGTATGGTGTATTATAGTACGGTGTATTATAGTATATTATGGTGTATTATAGTATGGTGTATTATAGTATATTATGGTTTATTATAGTATGGTGTATTATATTATGGTGTATTATATTATGGTGTATTATAGTATGGTGTATTATAGTATGGTGTATAGTATGGTGTATTATAGTATGGTGTATTATAGTATGGTGTATTATAGTATGGTGTATAGTATGGTGTATTATAGTATGGTGTATTATAGTATGGTGTATTATAGTATATTATGGTGTATTACAGTATGGTGTATTATAGTATGCTGTATAGTATGGTGTATTATAGTATGGTGTATTATAGTATGGTGTATATTATGGTGTATTACAGTATGGTGTATTATAGTATGGTGTATTATAGTATATTATGGTGTATTACAGTATGGTGTATTATAGTATGCTGTATAGTATGGTGTATTATAGTACGGTGTATTATAGTATGGTGTATTATAGTATGCTGTATAGTATTGTGTATTATAGTACGGTGTATTATAGTATGGTGTATTATAGTAGTGTATTATAGTATGGTGTATTATAGTACGGTGTATTATAGTACGGTGTATTATAGTATGGTGTATAGTATGGTGTATTATAGTATGGTGTATAGTATGGTGTATTATAGTATGGTGTATAGTACGGTGTATTACAGTATGGTGTATAGTAAGGTGTATTACCTGCTCTCCAGGACACTTACACCACCCGATGCCACAGGAAGGCCAAAAAGATCATCAAGGACAACAACCACCCGAGCCACTGCCTGTACATCCCGCTATCATCCAGAAGGCGAGGTCAGTACAGGTACATCAAAGCAGGGGACCGAGAGACTGAAAAACAGCTTCTATCTCAAGGCCATCAGACTGTTAAACAGCCACCACTAACATTGAGTGGCTGCTGCCAACATACTGACTCAAATCTCTAGCCACTTTGATAAATTGGATGTATTAAATGTATCACTAGTCTCTTTAAACAATGCCACTTTATATAATGTTTATATACCCTACATTGCTCATCTCATATGTATATACTGTATTCTATACTATCTACTGCATCTTGCTTATGCCGTTCGGCCATCGCTTATCCATATATTTATATGTACATATTCTTATTCATTCCTTTACACTTGTGTATAAGGTAGTTGTTGTGAAATTGTTAGATTACTTGTTAGATATTGATGCGGAACTAGAAGCACAAGCATTTCGCTACACTCACATTTACATCTGCTAACCAAGTGTATGTGACCAAACAAATTTGATTTGATTTATTACAGTATGGTCTATTATAATACGGTGTATTATATTATGGTGTATAGTATTGTGTATTATAGTACTATATATAGTATGGTGTTTAGTACAGTGTATGGTGTTTAGAATGATGTATACTAGTACAGTGTATATTACAGTGTATTATATATAGTAAGTGTATTACAGTACAATGTATTATAGTATAGTGTATTATAGAATGGTGTATTATAGTACAATGTATTATAGTATAGTGTATTATTGTACGGTGCATTATAGTACCGTGTATAGTAGTGTATTATAGTATATGTATATTACATGGTATTATAGTACATTGTATATTATGGTGTATTATAATATAGTGTATAGTACGGTGTATTATAGTATGGTGTAAGGTGTAGTATAGTACATTGTACAGTACACTTATTATTGTATGGTGTATAGTATAGTCTATAGTACGACATATAGTAAGTGTATTATAGTATATTACAGTACGGTGTATGGTGTATTATAGTATAGTGTATTATAGTACGGTGTATTATAGTACCGTGTTTAGTAGTGTATTATAGTATATTACAGTACGGTGTTTAGTACAGTGTATGGTGTATTATAGTATGGTGTATGGTACGGTGTATAATAGTATAGTGTAAAGTAGAGTGTATAGTACAATGTATAGTATAGTGTATTATAGTACGGTGTATAGTACAGTGTATTATAGTACAGTGTATTATAGTATGGTGTATAGTATAGTGTATAGTGTATAGTACGGTGTATAGTATAGTGTATAGTGTATAGTACAGTGTATTATAGTACAGTGTATTATAGTACAGTGTATTATAGTATGGTGTATAGTTTGGTCTATAGTACAGTGTATTATTGTATGGTGTTTAGCACAGTGTATTATAGTACAGTGTATAGCAAGGTCTATAGTATGGTGTTTTATAGTATGGTGTATTATAGTACGGTGTATTATTGTACAGTGTATTATATTATGGTGTATTATATTATGGTGTATTATAGTATGGTGTAGTATAGTATGGTGTTTTATAGTATGGTGTATTATAGTAGTGTATTATAGTATGGTGTATTATAGTATGGTGTATTATATTATGGTGTATTATAGAACGGTGTATTATATTATGGTGTATTATAGTATGGTGTATTATATTATGGTGTATTATAGTATGGTGTTTTATAGTATGGTGTTTTATATTATGGTGTATCATATTATGGTGTTTTATAGTATGGTGTATTATATTATGGTGTATTATAGTATGGTGTTTTATAGTATGGTGTTTTATATTATGGTGTATTATATTATGGTGTTTTATAGTATGGTGTATTATATTATGGTGTATTATAGTATGGTGTTTTATAGTATGGTGTTTTATATTATGGTGTATTATATTATGGTGTTTTATAGTATGGTGTATTATATTATGGTGTATTATAGTATGGTGTTTTATAGTATGGTGTTTTATATTATGGTGTATTATATTATGGTGTTTTATAGTATGGTGTATTATAGTAGTGTATTATAGTATGGTGTATTATAGTATGGTGTATTATAATATGGTGTATTATATTATGGTGTTTTATAGTATGGTGTATTATATTATGGTGTATTATAGTAGTGTATTATAGTATGGTGTATTATAGTATGGTGTATTATAGTATGGTGTATTATATTATGGTGTATTATAGTATGGTGTATTATAGTATGGTGTATTATAGTAGTGTATTATAGTAGTGTATTATATTATGGTGTATTATAGTAGTGTATTATATTATGGTGTTTTATAGTATGGTGTATTATAGTAGTGTATTATAGTATGGTGTATTATAGTATGGTGTATTATAGTATGGTGTTTTATAGTATGGTGTATTATAGTAGTGTATTATATTATGGTGTTTTATAGTATGGTGTATTATAGTATGGTGTATTATATTATGGTGTTTTATAGTATGGTGTATTATATTATGGTGTATTATAGTAGTGTATTATAGTATGGTGTATTATAGTATGGTGTATTATAGTATGGTGTTTTATAGTATGGTGTATTATAGTAGTGTATTATAGTAGTGTATTATATTATGGTGTTTTATAGTATGGTGTATTATAGTAGTGTATTATAGTAGTGTATTATATTATGGTGTATTATAGTAGTGTATTATATTATGGTGTTTTATAGTATGGTGTATTATATTATGGTGTATTATAGTAGTGTATTATAGTATGGTGTATTATAGTATGGTGTATTATAATATGGTGTATTATATTATGGGGTTTTATAGGATGGTGTATTATATTATGGTGTATTATAGTAGTGTATTATAGTATGGTGTATTATAGTATGGTGCATTATAGTATGGTGTATTATATTAGTGTATTATAGTAGTGTATTATATTATGGTGTATTATATTATGGTGTATTATAGTATGGTGTATTATAGTATGGTGTTGTATAGTATGGTGTATTATAGTAGTGTATTATAGTATGGTGTATTATAGTATGGTGTATTATAGTATGGTGTTTTATAGTATGGTGTATTATATTATGGTGTATTATAGAATGGTGTTTTATAGTATGGTGTTTTATAGTATGGTGTATTATATTATGGTGTATTATAGAATGGTGTATTATATTATGGTGTATTATAGTATGGTGTATTATATTATGGTGTATTATATTATGGTGTTTTATAGTATGGTGTATTATATTATGGTGTATTATAGTATGGTGTTTTATAGTATGGTGTTTTATATTATGGTGTATTATATTATGGTGTTTTATAGTATGGTGTATTATATTATGGTGTATTATAGTATGGTGTTTTATAGTATGGTGTTTTATATTATGGTGTATTATATTATGGTGTTTTATAGTATGGTGTATTATATTATGGTGTATTATAGTATGGTGTTTTATAGTATGGTGTTTTATATTATGGTGTATTATATTATGGTGTTTTATAGTATGGTGTATTATATTATGGTGTATTATAGTATGGTGTTTTATAGTATGGTGTTTTATATTATGGTGTATTATATTATGGTGTTTTATAGTATGGTGTATTATAGTAGTGTATTATAGTATGGTGCATTATAGTATGGTGTATTATAATATGGTGTATTATATTATGGTGTTTTATAGTATGGTGTATTATATTATGGTGTATTATAGTAGTGTATTATAGTATGGTGTATTATAGTATGGTGTATTATAGTATGGTGTTTTATAGTATGGTGTATTATAGTAGTGTATTATATTATGGTGTTTTATAGTATGGTGTATTATAGTATGGTGTATTATATTATGGTGTATTATAGTATGGTGTATTATAGTATGGTGTATTATAGTAGTGTATTATAGTAGTGTATTATATTATGGTGTATTATAGTAGTGTATTATATTATGGTGTTTTATAGTATGGTGTATTATATTATGGTGTATTATAGTATGGTGTATTATAGTATGGTGTATTATAGTAGTGTATTATAGTAGTGTATTATATTATGGTGTATTATAGTAGTGTATTATATTATGGTGTTTTATAGTATGGTGTATTATAGTATGGTGTATTATATTATGGTGTATTATAGTATGGTGTATTATAGTATGGTGTATTATAGTAGTGTATTATAGTAGTGTATTATATTATGGTGTATTATAGTAGTGTATTATATTATGGTGTTTTATAGTATGGTGTATTATATTATGGTGTATTATAGTAGTGTATTATAGTATGGTGTATTATAGTATGGTGTATTATATTATGGTGTTTTATAGTATGGTGTATTATAGTAGTGTATTATAGTAGTGTATTATATTATGGTGTTTTATAGTATGGTGTATTATAGTAGTGTATTATAGTAGTGTATTATATTATGGTGTATTATAGTAGTGTATTATATTATGGTGTTTTATAGTATGGTGTATTATATTATGGTGTATTATAGTAGTGTATTATAGTATGGTGTATTATAGTATGGTGTATTATAATATGGTGTATTATATTATGGTGTTTTATAGTATGGTGTATTATATTATGGTGTATTATAGTAGTGTATTATAGTATGGTGTATTATAGTATGGTGTATTATAATATGGTGTATTATATTATGGGTTTTTATAGTATGGTGTATTATATAATGGTGTATTATAGTAGTGTATTATAGTATGGTGTATTATAGTATGGTGCATTATAGTATGGTGTATTATATTATGGTGTATTATAGTATGGTGTATTATAGTATGGTGTATTATAGTAGTGTATTATAGTAGTGTATTATATTATGGTGTATTATAGTATGGTGTATTATAGTACGGTGTATTATTGTACAGTGTATTATAGTATAGTGTATTACACTACAGTGTATAACACAGCCTAATATAGTACGGTGTATAGCATGGTGTTTTATAGTACAGTGTAATATAGTATGTGTATAGTACGGTGTATAGTACAGTGTAATACAGTACGTATATAGTACAGTGTATTATAGTACGTGTATAGTATGGTGTATAGTACAGTGTAATACAGTACGTGTATAGTACAGTGTATTATAGTACGTGTATAGTATGGTGTATTATAGTAGTGTATTATAGTACGTGTATAGTATGGTGTTTTATAGTATGGTGTATAGTATGGTGTATTATAGTAGTGTATTATAGTACGTGTATAGTATGGTGTTTTATAGTACAGTGTAATACAGTATGTGTATAGTATGGTGTTTTATAGTACAGTGTAATATAGTATGTGTATAGTATGGTGTTTTATAGTACAGTGTATAGTACAGTGTAATACAGTATGTGTATAGTATGGTGTTTTATAGTACAGTGTAATATAGTATGTGTATAGTATGGTGTTTTATAGTACAGTGTAATATAGTATGTGTATAGTATGGTGTTTTATAGTACGGTGTATAGTACAGTGTAATACAGTACGTTTATAGTACAGTGTAATATAGTACGTGTATAGTATGGTGTTTTATAGTACAGTGTAATACAGTATGTGTATAGTATGGTCTATAGTGTGTATAGTGTTTGTATGGTACGTAGCAGCAGCATGTCTTAACTCAATTACTTGCAGTACAGTACAGTACAGTACAGCACAGCACAGTACAGCACAGTACAGAGCGTTCAGATTATAGGCATATATTATCACTGCAAAACAAAATACTGTCCAATTCTGTAAGACAAACAATATCAGAAAATACCTTTTATTACAATAAATATTTATCAAAATAAAAAGAAATAACAAACTATGTTTACTGTTTGGCAATAGTCTGTAATATATATATATATATTTTTTTTTTTTGTTTTTGTTAAGTGGTGTGACACAGTCTAAAGCTAAAAGTATTTGCTAAGAAAAATCTACTTAATCAACTCCTGTTATTATATTGTGGTCTATTATGAAAAGTGTCCTCCTGATCCTTGCATTACACTGTGTCTCTACCCACTGAGTGGTTTGGCTCGTCTTCGCAAGGTCAAATTGTTGAACGATCAGGCTGTCAAATCAGGCGATTCCGCATTAGCAGAATGAGACCGCCTGCCGTCATCAAGCGCTAGCTGGTTAAGTGTTCCACACACTTTATATAAATATTTAAAAATACCCTCTTTGTTAATTAAATTATCTCTTTTTTTTTTATACACAAACTTGCCAAACAGGATGAGAAACCCTTTTAAATTCCCCACCAGTGCTAAAAGGTGCCTGTCCTGTATAGTCTCTCCAAGCATCTCGTAAAGCAAATACAAACCCTGGGGAACAGCCCTTAGCCAGGCTCCCACCTTTTGCTGCTTGATGAAAAATGGCACGATGAACAAACAGACGTGCAGATGTTCTATTAGAAAAATACTGTTTTTCGTCTTGTTCTCTGTCAACATGCCGGCAGTCAGTTTGACCTCTTTTTAAGAATAGTACGGAGAGAATTCAACGAGGAGAGACTTTTAAACGAGGCCCGACGTCGGGTGAATTTGAGACACATGTTCTCCATATTCTGAATGGATTCATTCATTCAAATACATTCCATGCTTCCATACATCGTTATTTAGCCTGTAACATATGTCAACAACTCCTTCATTTCATATCCATGACTTAATTCGTTCTACATCTCCATAGAAGGATACATAAAGGTGCACTTTTCCTAACTAGCAACAAAATGTTCTCCTTTCTTTTCTATTGTCCCAGAAACCAAGGCGTCCCCTTTAAACAAGGGTGTCCCCTTTAAACCAGGGCGTCCCCTTTAAACCAAGGCGTACCCTTTAAACCAGGGTGTCCCATTTAAACCAAGGCGTACCCTTTAAACCAAGGCGTCCCCTTTAAACCAGGGCGTACCCTTTAAACCAAGGCGTACCATTTAAACCAGGGCGTCCCATTTAAACCAGAGCATCCCCTTTAAACAAGGACATCCCATTTAAACCAAGGCGTCCCCTTTAAATCAGGGCGTACCATTTAAACCAGGGCGTCCCATTTAAACCAAGGCGTCCCATTTAAACCAAGGCGTCCCATTTAAACCAAGATGTCCCATTTAAACCAGGGCATCCCCTTTAAACCAAGGCGTCCCCTTTAAACCAAGGCGTACCCTTTAAACCAGGGCGTCCCATTTAAACCAAGGCGTCCCATTTAAACCAAGGCGTCCCATTTAAACCAAGGCGTCCCATTTAAACCAAGGCGTCCCCTTTAAACCAAGGCGTCCCCTTTAAACCAGGGCGTCCCATTTAAACCAGGGCGTTCCATTTAAACCAGGGCATCCCATTTAAACCAGGGCATCCCCTTTAAACCAGGAAGCCCCCTTTAAACCAGGAAGCCCCCTTTAAACCAAGGCGTCCCCTTTAAACCAGGGTGTCACCTTTATTTTTCTTGACAGTAACATTTTTTGTCAGGAAGTGAATGTGGGACATAGATCAATCGATACAAGTTGTCATTCCAGAATAGAAAATGATATACAGTATGTTACGGTATCTGTACACTTGAGGTCAGATCTGTACCGCACAATACACACACGCAAACAGACCAAAGCACCCAAACAGACAAAAACACCCACACCTGTATGTACCCTCGCTGAAGGGTGATCTGCACAATACACACACGCAAACAGACCAAAGCACCCAAACAGACAAAAACACCCACACCTGTTACCTGTATGTACCCTCGCTGAAGGGTGATCTGCACAATTCACACACGCAACAACAAAAACACACACACACACACACAGCCACCTGCGCCCGAGCCCTCAACCGATGTTAACACAAACTCACACATTCCCAGCAGGCCCCGCCGACCTTAACCCGCCAGTCTCACCTGATGTAGTCGTTTCTGCAGAGGATCATGCCGCTCTTGGTGTAACAGGAGGTGCCTATCTCCCCCAGCTGGGCCTGGCAGCAGGAGCACTTAAGGCATCGGCTGTGCCAGTAGCTGTCCATGGTATAGAGAAGGAAGCGGTCAGCGATCTTCCCCCCGCAGCCCGCACACCTCTTCCAGGACAGGGAGCCTGCTCCCACCGGAGGGGGCTGGCTGCTACCTCCAGGATTCACCATGGTCCCTAGGGAAGAAATAACAAGAGACACAAACATGTTGATATCAGTATTGGTCACTGGTTAAGAAATACAAAAACGATAAAGATTCCTGCTAGTATTGATTTTGAAGCATTGTTCCTGGTTATGAAGAAAAAAAACACAAGAGATTAAGAAGGTTGTTATGAGACTGGTGATGACTGACAGGTGGTGACTGACAGGTGGTGACTAACAGGTGGTGACTGACAGGTGGTGACTGACAGGTGGTGACTGACAGGTGGTGAATGACAGGTAGTGACTAACAGGTGGTGACTAACAGGTGGTGACTAACGGGTGGTGACTAACAGGTGGTGACTGACAGGTGGTGACTAACAGGTGGTGACTGACAGGTGGTGACTGACAGGTGGTGACTGACGGGTGGTGACTAACGGGTGGTGACTAACAGGTGGTGACTGACAGGTGGTGACTGACAGATGGTGATTAACAGGTGGTGACTGACAGGTGGTGACTGACAGGTGGTGACTGACAGGTGGTGACTAACAGGTGGTGACTAACAGGTGGTGACTGACAGGTGGTGACTGACAGGTGGTGACTAACAGGTGGTGACTAACAGGTGGTGACTGACGGGTGGTGACTAACAGGTGGTGACTGACGGGTGGTGACTAACAGGTGGTGACTAACAGGTGGTGACTAACAGGTGGTGACTGACAGGTGGTGACTGACAGGTGTTGACTAACAGGTGGTGACTGACAGGTGGTGACTGACAGGTGGTGACTAACAGGTGGTGACTGACAGGTGGTGACTGACGGGTGGTGACTAACGGGTGGTGACTAACAGGTGGTGACTGACAGGTGGTGACTGACAGATGGTGACTAACAGGTGGTGACTGACAGGTGGTGACTGACAGGTGGTGACTGACAGGTGGTGACTAACAGGTGGTGACTAACAGGTGGTGACTGACAGGTGGTGACTGACAGGTGTTGACTAACAGGTGGTGACTGACAGGTGGTGACTGACAGGTGGTGACTAACAGGTGGTGACTGACAGGTGGTGACTGACAGGTGTTGACTGACAGGTTTTGACTGACAGGTGGTGACTAACAGATGGTGACTAACAGGTGGTGACTAACAGGTGGTGACTGACAGGTGTTGACTGACAGGTGTTGACTGACAGGTGGTGACTGACAGGTGGTGACTAACAGGTGGTGACTAACAGGTGGTGACTAACAGGTGGTGACTGACAGGTTTTGACTAACAGGTGGTGACTAACAGGTGGTGACTGACAGGTGGTGACTGACAGGTGTTGACTGACAGGTGGTGACTAACAGGTGGTGACTAACAGGTGGTGACTAACAGGTGGTGACTGACAGGTGGTGACTGACAGGTGGTGACTGACAGGTGGTGACTAACAGGTGGTGACTGACAGGTGGTGACTAACAGGTGGTGACTGACAGGTGGTGACTGACAGGTTGTGACACCTGGAACACATTAAGACAAGAAAAAGGTTGCTGACCGAAACAACAAAACAATAAGCATTGCAGAGGTTATAGGTTATATCTTGTTGTGTGCAGGAATTCACTTTTCTACAACCTGTAAGGCAGCACTCAAGATGTTTCAGATGGTGTTTTCAGGGATTGTTAACTAAAATATTGTTGTCTGACACAGTGCACATTGCGGTTTATGGAAACTCTTTTTGAAACATTGTGGTTTATGGCAGTTCATATTGAAACACTGTGGTTTATGGCAGCTCATATTGAAACACTGCGGTTCATGGCAGCTCATATTGAAACACTGTGGTTTATGGCAGCTCATATTGAAACACTGCGGTTTATGGCAGCTCATATTGAAACACTGCGGTTTATGGCAGCTCATATTGAAACACTGCGGTTTATGGCAGCTCATATTGAAACACTGTGGTTTATGGCAGCTCATATTGAAACACTGTGGTTTATGGCAGTTCATATTGAAACACTGTGGTTTATGGCAGCTCATATTGAAACTGTGGTTTATGGCAGCTCATATTGAAACACTGTGGTTTATGGCAGCTCATATTGAAACACTGTGGTTTATGGCAGCTCATATTGAAACACTGCGGTTTATGGCAACTCATATTGAAACACTGTGGTTTATGGCAGCTCATATTGAAACACTGCGGTTTATGGCAGCTCATATTGAAACACTGTGGTTTATGGCAGCTCATATTGAAACACTGTGGTTTATGGCAGCTCATATTGAAACACTGTGGTTTATGGCAGCTCATATTGAAACACTGTGGTTTATGGCAGCTCATATTGAAACACTGTGGTTTATGGCAGCTCATATTGAAACACTGTGGTTTATGGCAGCTCATATTGAAACACTGTGGTTTATGGCAGCTCATATTGAAACACTGTGGTTTATGGCAGCTCATATTGAAACACTGTGGTTTATGGCAGCTCATATTGAAACACTGTGGTTTATGGCAGCTCATATTGAAACACTGTGGTTTATGGCAGCTCATATTGAAACACTGTGGTTTATGGCAGCTCATATTGAAACACTGCGGTTTATGGCAGCTCATATTGAAACACTGCGGTTTATGGCAGCTCATATTGAAACACTGTGGTTTATGGCAGCTCATATTGAAACACTGTGGTTTATGGCAGCTCATATTGAAACACTGTGGTTTATGGCAGCTCATATTGAAACACTGTGGTTTATGGCAGCTCATATTGAAACACTGTGGTTTATGGCAGCTCATATTGAAACACTGTGGTTTATGGCAGCTCATATTGAAACACTGTGGTTTATGGCAGCTCATATTGAAACACTGTGGTTTATGGCAGCTCATATTGAAACACTGTGGTTTATGGCAGCTCATATTGAAACACTGCGGTTTATGGCAGCTCATATTGAAACACTGTGGTTTATGGCAGCTCATATTGAAACACTGTGGTTTATGGCAGCTCATATTGAAACACTGTGGTTTATGGCAGCTCATATTGAAACACTGTGGTTTATGGCAGCTCATATTGAAACACTGTGGTTTATGGCAGCTCATATTGAAACACTGCGGTTTATGGCAGCTCATATTGAAACTACGAGTATTCTACATTCATTTTACATTTCAAACAAAAGTGTGCTTATTATTGAGATAAGACTTATATTTATTTTAAATATACTTCTAGCAAAAGTTTTATAATGGCCAATTTACAACGCAGTCACGACTTAATTGTTGGTCCAAAGCAGCATTTTGTCAGCCAAGCTACGAAAATAGGCCTATACATGTGACGTTGAACCAGCTGAATTTTCAATTAGCCTACATTTGAATTCCTGGTCGACAGAGAGGCCAGTGTTGTAACAAGGTAATTAAAGTAGTGTTAAATTACGCTGTTTTCTCGGGGTCACGTGATCAGCCACATGTAAACCACACCTCATCCTCACCAACGAGGCAACCCAGGCAGGCTGAAAAAGCTCTAGTCTGAGACAGACAGTGTCTATAGTGTCTGTCGGTTGTTTGTGGAGAAAAAAGCTCCAGTTTGGGTCCGATAGCGTCGGTAATGTTGTCTGTAGTCTGTAAAAGCTTTATGTTGACTGTGTGTCTGTAGGTCGTCTGTAGTACAAACAACTGACAGACCATATAGACCTATACCTACAGAGTGCTATTCCAGACAAACTGTCAATGTCAAAAATCTTCCCAATGTGGCATCCATAAGTTATTAGCCTGTTATAGTCAGATTAAGTATTCGCAAAGCTGTAAAAGGACTGCAGACTGTAATAATTGTATTTATAAACAACAGTAGAACTCTTCCGTCCCTTCTTTAGTGGTTCTGTTCCAGAGTTACAGAGGAGAGGGGCTACAACTCATTTACTGTACTAAATCTGCACTTGATCTTTCTGACTCTCTCTCTCTCGTCTCTATCTATCTATCTATCTCTCTCTCTCTCTATATATATATATATATATATATATATATATATATATATATCTCCCCACATACACACACACACTGTCTCTCTCTCCTCTCATCTAAATGCTGTTTTTACTCCATCCATTCTGTGGTTGCGGTGTGATGTGAAGAATGTGTGTTCACTGATAACACCAAGAGCCAGAAGAACAATTAGAGCAGAGCTGCACGGGGGCCCTGCCTTTTGTTGGGCTCTTAATGACTTTAGAACAGAACATTACTCTATACCACGCTGTTCTTCACACCTGTCAATGTTCTCTTTCTATGGATGGCAGAAGGGGGGGAAAAGGTGGCCTGCATTGGCTTGTTTCTAACGGAGGGAAGACTGGGTGAACACAGGAGTGCTATTAATTGAAAAACCATAAAAGTTGTATGAGACTTTGCAGGGGGACGGACCCTATCAATGTTTAGCATGTGTCCCCTTTAAAGAGGAACTCAAATCTACTGATATCACGGGCTACTATGGATTAACGTATTACATAGACTATTACTATCCTACTATCCTATTTGTGATAATCTATTTACGCAATGCAAAACACTTTTTGTTCAAACTGATCTGAAACTAATATATTTTAATTCTAATCCTTTCCCAATTTTCAGCATGCAGGGCAGACTTCATGGCTAGCTGAGACAAATCTTTGTTGAAAGGTAATTAGAGGAGAAGGGAAGGGGGAGAAAACGCTGCACTGAGAAAAGCATTCACTAACCCCATTAGCAGAGGCTCTTAGGGACAAGCTATACCTTAGTGCTGATTAAATCTAAAAGGAGATGAATCAAAAAGCTGGCCCGAAAGTGACTCCCTGGATAAATAAGATGGGCCATGTCAAGTTTCATTCCGGGTTGGGGAAGAGAGGACATTTGAGGGGGTAAAGCTTTTAACTTAAATGGGCTAACTCAAGTAATTACACGGACAGGCAATTTAGAAGGCAGTGAGATGGAGTCGGGGAGAAATACAAAACAGATCAGGCAACCCAGACCGGCTGCAGCCCAAGGCTAAACAACCCCCATTCCCGTTCTGGCAATCTGATGGTTGCGTTTTAATGGAAAGTATAAAAAAAAGTACATGGAATACACTACAGCAGACTACAGTAGAACACTGAAAAGAAGGTGTTATATGTATTGCCTGTGCCCGTGTCGAGAAAATTAAAACGTGGAGAAAATAGAACGTAAAGAACATGCATGGGTTACTTTTACCAATTCCCTTATTTGAACACAGACTCTCTATATTTACAAATATACAATAAAATATTGACAGTACGTTATAGAGGTTAGGTTAATTAATAGAATATTAACATGATATAAAAACAAATCATACGCAAAGACGAACAATAAAAGTATAGTATTCTCTTTTTTAGTGGAACCTTTCACACCCAATTGGACCTAAACCTTCATTATTGTTACGTATAACAGGCATTGTAATAAATGACGTTTAAAGTGCCATGATGCGACACATTCAGATCCATAATAACAATAATAAAACACCCACCTCGTTTGTCCCTTTTGAGAGTAATGATTGAATCTGTCTGTCACGTAGGTTTCTTTAAAAAATGGTATAGCAACTAGGCTTGCATGGACTACTTTGGACCAAAGGAAAAAAAAATGTGCAAGGAGTCCAGAAAACTAGGCTATTGCGTAAATTACAGTGACCAGTCTATAAATCAAACGACAAAACGTGAGACTTCTCCAGCGGTCCCTGTGATCGCGACTCGCGTCCTCGGAAATAGGCTGCTGTGACTGTGACTGCTGGCAATTGTAAAACGAACGAAGCAAGGCTAATGGAGTTTTCAGATAGTATTTCCACTGGTGCCGTCCCGTTTCTTTCGTAACCAGATGCCAGTCCAACGCTGGATGATCTGCTCTACACATGCAATAATTAATACAGAAGACCTGGCTGGCACTAAGTTTATAGTGATGCACGCACAAGAAAATGTTGCGGCAATACGCGACTACTGTCCTCTCTATCTCTCTATCTATCTATCTCTCTCTCTCTTCTGTTCAACGCTACCTTGTCCCCAATGGTCGCCTGCTCTACATTTGACAGTGACAGAACGAAAATCCCAAGTAAACCTCCTCTAGTTGGATGACGTAAACCTCTCTGCAGCCAATCTACACGCGGTCCATTCAAGCGGAATAACAAATCCACCCAATCAGAAGAACGTAGTTCACTTGGACACCAAGTAAAGGAAGAAAAATGCAGCTGAATGAGATATACTCGTCTTGTAGGCTACGCCGCGGGTCGAAGGAGAGAAACTCATCTTTGTACTGAGAACGGTTGCGGTACTACTGTCCCTAATGGCGCCCTAAAACAGTTTCACAGTAGGTCCCTGTGTATGACACGTTGTGTTTAGGAAATGAACAACCTCCTAAAAAATTGTCCAAAAAGAACAGCAACATCTCCCCACGCGCAAAGTCATTACGCACAAATATCGGATCCTTACGCAAAACATTACTCACAACATTCTTGTCTGCTTGGTTATACTTTAAAATAAGTTGCTCTAATACATGTGTAGTACAGTAATCACACCAGTAACACCAGTGTAATAGCATGGGGTTACATAGTGCTTTATTAAGGGCGTTAAATGTAATTATTAACGAATATAAGTTCAATGCCTTGTTAGTTTTGTGTCGATCTTTATGGACTGCCAGTTGGACCAACCACTTGAGAGTGGTTAGACCTACCTAAACCCCAGCCCTACCCCTTATCTTTTACAACAAAAACTAAAAAAAATGTAAAGAGTTCGGCCTGTTAAAATTACAGATTGTGCCTTCCTCTTAATATGTCACGAAACAAGTTTAATTCTACCCATAGTTTATGTTTTGTACACTTTTGTAACAGGGAGAACAGCGCCATCATCTGTCAATTAAAGTAACTGCACTCTTTACAATTTACAAAATACAATAAGTTGATGTTTCTGTTGTTATTAATACTGATATTACCATGCGGCTTTTCTTTTTTCTAGTAACATATGTGTTGTATGGTATAAACCAGAGTGTTATTTCATTATTATATATTTATAGCACATTGGTGTACCTGCAGTGTCCTTCTGTTACTAACACTGATCTGATCTGGTGGACTCACTAAACAGAGAACATCCCTGGTCATCCCTACTGCCGCTGATCTGGTGGGCTCACTAAACAGAGAACATCCATGGTCATCTCTACTGCCTCTGATCTGGCGGACTCACTAAACAGAGAACATCCCTGGTCATCCCTACTGCCTCTGATCTGGCGGACTCACTAAACAGAGAACATCCCTGGTCATCTCTTCTAGACTCTGATCTGGAGGACTCACTAAACAGAGAACATCCCTGGTCATCCCTACTGCCTCTGATCTGGTGGGCTCACTAAACAGAGAACATCCCTGGTCATCCCTACTGCCTCTGATCTGGAGGACTCACTAAACAGAGAACATCCCTGGTCATCCCTACTGCCTCTGATCTGGTGGGCTCACTAAACAGAAAACATCCATGGTCATCTCTACTGCCTCTGATCTGGTGGACTCACTAAACAGAGAACATCCCTGGTCATCCCTACTGCCTCTGATCTGGTGGATTCACTAAACAGAGAACATCCCTGGTCATCCCTACTGCCGCTGATCTGGAGGACTCACTAAATAGAGAACATCCATGGTCATCTCTACAGCCTCTGATCTGGAGGACTCAGTAAATACAAATGCCTGTTTTTTTTTAAAGATGTCTGAGTGTTGGATTGTGCCTCTGGCTATCCGTAAATTTAAAAACAAGAAAATCGTGCTGTCTGGTTTGATTAATTGGAAATTATTTATATATTTCCTGAAAGATATTTTTGCAATTATATTTACTTTTGATACTTGAGTATATTTCAAACTTAAAAAAAACTTTTTCTCAAGTAGGATTTTACCTCTACTTGAGTAATTTTCTATTAAGGTATCTTTACTTTTACTCAAGTATGACATTGGGTAATTTTTCCACCACTGGCTTTAGGAAGAGTCTTGGTGATTCCAAACTTCTTCCATTTAAGAATGATGGAGGCCACTGTGTTCTTGGGGACCTTCAATGCTGTAGACATTTTTTGGTACCCTTCCCCAGATCTGTGCCTCGACAGAATCCTGTCTCGGAGCTCTACAGACTATTCCTTCGACCTCATGGCTTGGTTTTTGCTCTGACATGCACTGTCAACTGTGGGACCTTATATAGACCGGTGTGTGCCTTTCCAAATCATGTTCAATCAATTAAATTTACCACAGATTGACTCCAATCATGTCGTAGAAACTTCTCAAGGATGATCAATGGAAACAGGATGCACCTGAGCTCAATTTCAAGACTGATAGCAAAGGGTCTGAATAGTTATGTAAATAAGGTATTTCCGTTATTTTTGTTTAATAAATTTGCTAAAATGTATTAAAAACCTTTGTCGCTTTGTCATTATGTGGTATTGTGTGTAGATTGATGAATTAAAATAATGCTGTAAGGTTGAAAAATGTGGAAATGGGAAGGGGTCTAAATACTTGTAAGGGGTGCGTACTGGCGGCAGGAAGTCAGGCGCAGGAGAGCGAAATCTGGGTTTACAAACGTAACAGTTTAATACATTAAACTACCGGCATCCAGAACAAACAATAACAGGGTACAAAACCCGTCGCACACCAGATTAACGTGCACATGCACTTACAATAAACAATTCCGGACAAGGACATGGGGGGGGGGGGGGGGGGGACAGAGGGTTAAATACACAACAGGTAATGAGGGAATTGAAACCAGGTGTTTGGGAAGACAAGACAAAACACATGGAAAATGAAAAGTGGATCGAGGAAGAAGACCGGCTAGAAGACCGGTGACGCCGACCGCCGAACGCCGCCCGAACAAGGAGAGGAACCGACTTCGGCAGAGGTCGTGACAATACTTTCCAAATGCACTGTAACATATATACATATATATATACATATATACAGTACCAGTCAAAAGTTTGGACACACCTACTCATTCAAGGGTATGTATTTTTTAAACTATTTTCTACATTGTATAATAATAGTGAAGACATCAAAACTATGAAATAACACATATGGAATCATGTACTAACCAAAAAAGTGTTAAAATATATATTTGAGATTCTTCAAAGTAGCCACCCTTTGCCTTGATGACAGCTTTGCACACTCTTGGCATTCTCTCAACCAGCTTCATGAGGTAGTCACCTGGAATGCATTTCAATTGTGTTGTGACAAGGTAATGTGGGGATGGTATACAAAAGATGGCCCTTTTTGGTAAAAGACCAAGTCCATATTATGGCAAGAACAGCTCGAATAAGCAAAGAGAAACGACAGTCCATCATTACATTAAGACATGAAGGTCAGTCATTCCGGAACCATTTCAAGAACTTTTAAAGTTTTTTCAAGTGCAGTCGCAAAAACCATCAAGCACTATGATGGAACTGGCTCTCATGAAGACCGCCACAGGAAAGGAAGACCCAGTTACCTCTGCTGCAAGGGATATGTTCAGCCACAGAAGTTGCAGCCCAAATAAATGCTTCACAAAGTTCAAGTAACAGACACATCTCAACATCAACTGTTCAGAGGAGACTGCGTAAATCAGGCCTTCATGGTTGAATTCTTGCAAATGAACCATTACTAAAGGACACCAATAAGAAGAAGAGACTTGCTTGGGCCAAGAACCACGAGCAATGGACAGTAGACCGGTGGAAATCTGTCCTTTGGTCTGGTGAGTCCAAATTTGAGATTTTTGGTTCAAACCGCTGTGTCTCTGTGAGATGCAGAGTAGGTGAACGGATGATCTCTTCTTGTGTGGTTTCCACCGTGAATCATGGAGGAGGTATGATGGTGTGGGGGTGCTTTGCTGGTGACACTGTCAGTGATTTATTTAGAATTCAAGGCACACTTATCCAGCATGGCTACCACAGCATTCTGCAGCGATACGCCATCCCATCTGGTTTGCGCTCAGTGGGACTTGAATTTGTTCTTCAACAGGACAGTGACCCAACACACCTCCAGGCTGTGTAAGAGCTATTTGACCAAGAAGGAGTGTGATGGTGTGCTGCATCACATGACCTGGCCTCCACAATCACCCGACCTCAACACAATTGAGATTGTTTGGGATGAGTTGGGCCGCAGAGTGAAGGAAAAGCAGCCGACAAGTGCTCAGCATATGTGGGAACTCCTTCAAGACTGTTGGAAAAGTATTCTAGGTGAAGCTGGTTGAGATAATGCCAAGAGTGTGCAAAGTTGTCATCAAGGCAAATGATGGCTACTTTAAAGAATCTCAAATATAAAATATATTTTGATTTGTTGACATTTCTTCAGGTTATTATTCTATGTGTAATTTCATAGGTTTGATGTCTTCACTATTTTTCAACAGTGTAGAAAATAATAAAGTTAAAGAAAAACCCTTGAATGAGTAGGTGTGTCCAAACTTTTGACTGGTACTGTACATCGATTCTGTTTATATATATATATATATATAACTATATACAGTGCCTTGCGAAAGTATTCGGCCCCCTTGCACTTTGCGACCTTTTGCCACATTTCAGGCTTCAAACATAAAGATATAAAACTGTATTTTTTTGTGAAGAATCAACAACAAGTGGGACACAATCATGAAGTGGAACGACATTTGTTGGATATTTCAAACATTTTTAACAAATCAAAAACTGAAAAATTGGGTGTGCAAAATTATTCAGCCCCTTTACTTTCAGTGCAGCAAACTCTCTCCAGAAGTTCAGTGAGGATCTCTGAATGATCCAATGTTGACCTAAATGACTAATGATGATAAATACAATCCACCTGTGTGTAATCAAGTCTCCGTATAAATGCACCTGCACTGTGATAGTCTCAGAGGTCCGTTAAAAGCGCAGAGAGCATCATGAAGAACAAGGAACACACCAGGCAGGTCCGAGATACTGTTGTGAAGAAGTTTAAAGCCGTATTTGGATACAAAAAGATTTCCCAAGCTTTAAACATCCCAAGGAGCACTGTGCAAGCGATAATATTGAAATGGAAGGAGTATCAGACCACTGCAAATCTACCAAGACCTGGCCGTCCCTCTAAACTTTCAGCTCATACAAGGAAAAGACTGATCAGAGATGCAGCCAAGAGGCCCATGATCACTCTGGATGAACTGCAGAGATCTACAGCTGAGGTGGGAGGCTCGTATATTGCACAAATCTGGCCTTTATGGAAGAATGGCAAGAAGAAAGCCATTTCTTAAAGATATCCATAAAAAGTGTCGTTTAAAGTTTGCCACAAGCCACCTGGGAGACACACCAAACATGTGGAAGAAGGTGCTCTGGTCAGATGAAACCAAAATTGAACTTTTTGGCAACAATGCAAAACGTTATGTTTGGCGTAAAAGCGACACAGCTGAACACACCATCCCCACTGTCAAACATGGTGGTGGCAGCATCATGGTTTGGGCCTGCTTTTCTTCAGCAGGGACAGGGAAGATGGTTAAAATTGATGGGAAGATGGATGGAGCCAAATACAGGACCATTCTGGAAGAAAACCTGATGGAGTCTGCAAAAGACCTGAGACTGGGACGGAGATTTGTCTTCCAACAAGACAATGATCCAAAACATAAAGCAAAATCTACAATGGAATGGTTCAAAAATAAACATATCCAGGTGTTAGAATGGCCAAGTCAAAGTCCAGACCTGAATCCAATCGAGAATCTGTGGAAAGAACTGAAAACTGCTGTTCACAAATGCTCTCCATCCAACCTCACTGAGCTCGAGCTGTTTTGCAAGGAGGAATGGGAAAAAATTTCAGTCTCTCGATGTGCAAAACTGATAGAGACATACCCCAAGCAACTTACAGCTGTAATCGCAGCAAAAGGTGGCGCTACAAAGTATTAACTTAAGGGGGCTGAATAATTTTGCACGCCCAATTTTTCAGTTTTTGATTTGTTAAAAAAGTTTGAAATATCCAACAAATGTCGTTCCACTTCATGATTGTGTCCCACTTGTTGTTGATTCTTCACAAAAAAATACAGTTTAATATCTTTATGTTTGAAGCCTGAAATGTGGCAAAAGGTCGCAAAGTTCAAGGGGGCCGAATACTTTCGCAAGGCACTGTAATTATGTTTTTATATATATAACTATATAATTATGTTTATATATATATAACTATGTTATTTTTGACTGGTACTTTATATATAAAGTGCATTCGGAAAGTCTTTCCACCTCTTAACTTTTTCCACATTTTGTTACGTTACAGTCTTATTCTAAAATGGATTAAAATATATATATATATATAAATCTCATCAATCTTGACACAATACTCCATAATGACAAAGCAAAATAAGTTTAAAATACATTTTTTGCAAATGTATTAAAAACCAAAAAACAATCCTAATGTTTTGTACACTTCAGCTTTCATAAAACTTCAAGATATGAAGACAAAAGTTGTTTGACATTCAACTTGAGCTTCTCCTTTACAAGACGCAATCTATTAGACATCCAGGCCCTGGCTTCATTAGCCAGACATCAGATGTGTAAAGGCTCAATATTATTACACTTAAATCATGTAATTGTCCAGGATCCAAGGAGATTGGTACAACATCAGGCTGATTTCCCATCAGTACAGACAGACGATGCTATTCCACCTCTAGAGGTTTGAGTCCCATTCTCCTTGCCATTCTCATAATACCACCTCTCACTCACTAGAACAAAACGACCGGAAAAGTCTGAGTGAATACCTTTTCCACCAAGGAATTATTAGTTTATTAAAACAGGGATGAAATTATGAAATTAGTTTGAATGGAAGATTAGGGCCTCATAGGAACATCTTTGTTTGTTCTATAGCTCTGCTTTTTAATGAGTGTTTCACAACTGCAAGAAAACATTTGTTCTTTCTTTTTTCCTCTTCAGTCTCTTGCAGTAAGATTGGCTTAGTGAAGGGGTGGGGGGGTTGAATGGGGGTGGGGGAATTGCTCCCTGTTCTCTCTCTCTCTCTCTCTCTCTCTCTCTCTCTCTCTCTCTCTCTCTCTCAATTCAATTAAATATTTTCTCTCTCTCTTTATCTCCCCTTCTCACTCCCCTCTCTCATCTCCCTTTCTCACTCCCCTCTCCTCCTTCTCTCCCCCCTCTCTCTCTCTCTCTCTCTTCCTGTCTCCTCTCCACCTCTCTGTCTCCTCTGAGACCCCTCCTCTGTCCAATAGCAGTTTCCCCATCAGCCACAGCATTATTATTTCAAACATACTGGATGAAAGAGGGACAACAATAAGAAGCAACACTATTTAAATGTTTAAACAGAGACAAGAGAGAGAGAAAGAGAGAAAGAGACTTGTCTGGCAGTATGGATACCCCCCGGTGGGTTGCTATACACAAGAGCAACTCTTCTATAATGAAGTTTGCAGCCCCGTGGGGGAAGGAAGAGATAAAATGTTGATAAAAGACCCTATTCACTATATAGTGGACTACTTTTGACCAGGGTACTATAAATGTAGGACCAGTGTGCCATTTTGGAAGCAACCATATTGAGCATGATGGTTGTGGGAGAAGCGATATGAGACAGAGCTCTCCAGCACAAAGAAACTCACACTTCATTATATTATATTATCATGACCTAGTCTCAAGTGGCACCCCTATTCCCTATACAATGCATCACTTTTGATCATGAGCCCTGGTCAAAACTAGTGCACTATAAAGGTAATGGGGTGCCGTTTGTGACGCACAAAAGTGCAGAGAAGCTTTTTTTTTCTCTCCCTCTTCTTCTTGAGTTGGAGCTGAGCTAAAATTTCATTCATACATCATTAGATTTTTGAAGTGGTTGTGTTTGTGTTGTCGATCATCACGGTCGATGTCTGTGTCACAGAGGAGCCTATGGTAATAGTTCAGCGCGTTGGGCCATTTGCTCAACATCCGGGAAACAGAGAAACGGACACCATCCTGACTGAGTGAGCGTCAAGCGATGGAACAGGCTTTTCACACAGAGAGGAGAAAGTCACGCACAATTCAGAGAGGTGTGTGTGTGTGTGTGTGTGTGTGTGTGTGTGTGTGTGTGTGTGTGCTGTCTTTTGGAGGGAATGAGAGAGATTGGGTTCGCTGGGCCGACTGACCGCCTACCAGTCACAACCCAACCACATACAGTGAATTCAGAAAAGTATTTAGACCTCTTGATTTTTTCCACATTTTGTTACATTACATTTGTCTGAAATTGATTACATTGATAATAATACACACAAAACCCCATAATGACGAAGCGAAAACAGGTTTTTCTATTTTTTTTGCAAATGCATTACAAATAAACAACAGAAATACCTTAAATGGAAGAAGTTTGGAACCACCAAGACTCTTCCTATAGCTGGCAGCCCAGCCAATCTGAGCAATCGTGGGAGAAGGGCCTTTGTCAGGGAGGTTGACAAGGAACCCGATGGTCACTCTGACAGAGCTCCAGAGTTCCTCTGTGGAGATGGGAGAACCTTCCAGAACAACATTCATCTCTGCAGCACTCCACCAATTGCCAGACGGAAGCCACTCCTCAGTAAAAGGCACATGACAGCCCGCTTAGATTTTGCCTGCTCCAGAGTGCTCAGGACCTCAGACTGGGGTGAAGGTTTACCTTCCAACAGGATAACAACCCTAAGCACACAGCCAAGACAACGCAGGAGTGCCTTCGGGACAAGTCTCTGAATGCCCTTGAGTGGCCCGGCCAGATTCCGGACTTGAACCCTATTGAACATCTCTGGAGAGACCTGAAAACAGCTGTGCAGCAATGCTCTTCATCCAACCTGACAGAGTTTGAGAGGATCTGCAGAGACGAATGGGAGAAACTCTCTAAATACAGGTGTTCCGAGCTTGTAGCGTCATACCCAAGAAGACTCGAGGCTGTAATCGCTGCCAAAGGTGCTTCAGCAAAGTACTGAGTAAAGGTCAGAATACTTATGTAAATGTGATATTTCAGTATTTTATTGTTAATAAATTAGCAACACTTTCTAAAAACCTGTTTGTTTCTTGTCATTATGGGATATTGTGATGTCATTACGAGGTATTGTGATGTCATTATGAGGTATTGTGATGTCATTATGGGGTATTGTGATGTCATTATGAGGTATGGCGTGGAGATTGATGAGGGGGAAAAACTAAATGTAATCCATTTTAGAATAAGACTGTAATGTAAAACAAATTGAAAAAAGTCAAAGGGCCTGAATACTTACGGAATACACTATACAATACAGAATCACCTGCTACCACATACAATACAGAATCACCTGCTACCACATACAATACAGAATCACCTGCTACCACATACAATACAGAATCACCTGCTACCACTTACAATACAGAATCACCTGCTACCACATACAGTACAGAATCACCTGCTACCACATACAGTACAGAATCACCTTCTACCACATACAATACAGAATCACCTGTTACCACATACAGTACAGAATCACCTGCTACCACATACAATACAGAATCACCTGCTACCACATACAGTACAGAATCACCTGCTACCACATACAATACAGAATCACCTGCTACCACATACAATACAGAATCACCTGCTACCACATACAATACAGAATCACCTGCTACCACATACAATACAGAATCACCTGTTACCACATACAATACAGAATCACCTGCTACCACATACAATACAGAATCACCTGCTACCACATACAATACAGAATCACCTGCTACCACATACAATACAGAATCACCTGCTACCACATACAATACAGAATCACCTGCTACCACATACAATACAGAATCACCTGCTACCACATACAATACAGAATCACCTGCTACCACATACAATACAGAATCACCTGCTACCACATACAATACAGAATCACCTGCTACCACATACAATACAGAATCACCTGCTACCACATACAGTACAGAATCACCTGCTACCACATACAATACAGAATCACCTGCTACCACATACAATACAGAATCACCTGCTACCACATACAATACAGAATCACCTGCTACCACATACAGTACAGAATCACCTGCTACCACATACAATACAGAATCACCTGCTACCACATACAATACAGAATCACCTGCTACCACATACAATACAGAATCACCTGCTACCACATACAATACAGAATCACCTGCTACCACATACAATACAGAATCACCTGCTACCACATACAATACAGAATCACCTGCTACCACATACAATACAGAATCACCTGCTACCACATACAATACAGAATCACCTGCTACCACATACAATACAGAATCACCTGCTACCACATACAATACAGAATCACCTGCTACCACATACAATACAGAATCACCTGCTACCACATACAGTACAGAATCACCTGCTACCACATACAATACAGAATCAACTGCTACCACATACAATACAGAATCACCTGCTACCACATACAATACAGAATCACCTGCTACCACATACAGTACAGAATCACCTGCTACCACATACAATACAGAATCACCTGCTACCACATACAATACAGAATCACCTGCTACCACATACAATACAGAATCACCTGCTACCACATACAATACAGAATCACCTGCTACCACATACAATACAGAATCACCTGCTACCACATACAATACAGAATCACCTGCTACCACATACAATACAGAATCACCTGCTACCACATACAATACAGAATCACCTGCTACCACATACAATACAGAATCACCTGCTACCACATACAATACAGAATCACCTGCTACCACATACAATACAGAATCACCTGCTACCAACTACAATACAGAATCACCTGCTACCACATACAATACAGAATCACCTGCTACCACATACAATACAGAATCACCTGCTACCACATACAATACAGAATCACCTGCTACCACATACAATACAGAATCACCTGCTACCACATACAATACAGAATCACCTACTACCACATAAAATACAGAATCACCTGCTACCACATACAATACAGAATCACCTGCTACCACAAACAATACAGAATCACCTGCTACCACATACAATACAGAATCACCTGCTACCACATACAATACAGAATCACCTGCTACCACATACAATACAGAATCACCTACTACCACATAAAATACAGAATCACCTGCTACCACATACAATACAGAATCACCTGCTACCACAAACAATACAGAATCACCTGCTACCACAAACAATACAGAATCACCTGCTACCACATACAGTACAGAATCACCTGCTACCACATACAATACAGAATCACCTGCTACCACATACAATACAGAATCACCTGCTACCACATACAATACAGAATCACCTGCTACCACATACAATACAGAATCACCTGCTACCACATAAAATACAGAATCACCTGCTACCACATACAGTACAGAATCACCTGCTACCACATACAATACAGAATCACCTGTTACTACACACCATTCAGCATCATCTATCACACTACAGCATCACCTGTTACCACATAAAACACAGCACCACCTGTTACAACACAGCATCACCTGTTACTACACACCATTCAGCATCACCTATTACACTGCAGCATCACCTGTTACTACATAAAACACAGCACCACCTGTTACTTCACACCATTCAGCATCACCTATTACACTGCAGCATCACCTGTTACTACATAAAACACAGCACCACCTGTTACTTCCCACCATTCAGCATCACCTATCACACTGCAGCATCACCTGTTACTACATAAAACACAGCAACACCTGTTACCACACACCATTCAGCATCACCTATCACACTACAGCATCACCTGTTACTACACACCATTCAGCATCACCTATCACACTGCAGCATCACCTGTTACAACACACCATTCAGCATCACCTATCACACTACCGCATCACCTGTTACTACACACCATTCAGCATCATCTATCACACTGCAGCATCACCTGTTACTACATAAAACACAGCAACACCTGTTACCACACACCATTCAGCATCACCTATCACACTACAGCATCACCTGTTACTACACACCATTCAGCATCACCTATCACACTGCAGCATCACCTGTTACAACACACCATTCAGCATCACCTATCACACAGCAGCATCACCTGTTACTACATAAAACACAGAATCACCTGTTACCACATGCAATACACTATCACCTGTTACAAAACAGCATCACTTGTTACAATACAGCATCATCTGTTAATACATACAATACAGCATCACCTGTTACAATACAGAATCACCTGTTACCACATAAAACCCAGCATCACCTGTTACAATACAGTATCACCTGTTACTATACAGCATCACCTGATACTACATACAATACAGCATCACCTGTTACAATACAGTATCACGTGTTACCACATAAAACACAGCATGACCTGTCACAATACAGTATCACCTGATACTACATACAATACAGCATCACCTGTTACAATACAGCATCACCTGATACTACATAAGATACAGCATCACCTGTTACAATACAGCATCACCTGTTACCACATAAAACACAGCATCACCTGTTACAATACAGCATCACCTGTTACCACATAAAACACAGCATCGCCTGCTACAATACAGCATCACCTGTTACAATACAGCATCACCTGATACTACATACAATACAGCATCACCTGTTACAATACAGCATCACCTGTTTGGGCAATGGCCATATGGGAGAACGATTCGCAATCCTGAATGCTGCGCACTCGTTTCCTTTCAGAGAAACAGGATGTGATCTCCTGAGATCAGGATGGCCCAACGAGGCTTATACAGGAGACAACATGAAAATGCAACTCTGAAATGCCACCAAACTCGTCTGAGGACGAGGTTCAACAAAGTGAAAATCGAATGGAAAATGGTGTCAGTGTGTGGCAGCGTTTTACAATTTCCCCTTATTAAAATGTCCTGTAAACTTTCCTGGGGATAATTTTTGGATGTGTGTGAATTAATTCCTTGATCTAAGGGTTCATGGTCATTACTTTTTGCAAATTGTGTTTCTGTGGACTTTCTCCTTTCCCAGTCCCATGTGGTAGAGAAATTACTATTGTTTCTGGTCAGGTCGTGACACCACGACTTCGTCCCAAATAACAACCGATTTCCTATATTGTGCACTACTTTTGACCAGGGCTCTGTATAGTGAATAGGGGGACAGGGTGCCTTTTGGAACGGATTCCATTAAAAGGTAAGCGTAGCATATGATTCTGAGATAGATTGGTTGTTTCCTACTTCTTCCCCTTCTCAAACGGCAGCGGTTGACTTTGGTTATATGAGATGAGTCCCAAATGGCACCCTATTCCTTTTATAGTGCACTACGTTCGACTAGAGCCCCCATACAACCCTGGTTAACAGTAGGGCACTATAGAGGGAATAGGGTGCCATATGTTCTATTATTGATCTCGTTGATCAATGTTGTGTCATTCACAAGCAAATAAATGAGTTTAATTAAATGCAAATCAATAGTTAGCAACTTGGAGTTGGTAGAGAACAGACACAACAAGGGTACATGTTAAAGACAGCTCAATAAGAGTGGAACGGAAAGCATTGTGGCAACTGGAGTTGGAAACAGTTCCATGAGAATTACAGCTCGGTTTTTGATGTGCAAATGGGATTTTTTTTTACAAACGAATAAATTTAAACTGATAAAGTATGTCAGTAATTACTGGCAATGTTGCAAAAAATGTACTTCACCCCAGACAGAAGCCACTCCTCAGTAAAAGGCACATGACAGCCCGCTTAGATTTTGCCTGCTCCAGAGCGCTCAGGACCTCGGACTGGAGTGAAGGTTTACCTTCCAACAGGATAACAACCCTAAGCACACAGCCAAGACAAAGCAGGAGTGCCTTCGGGACAAGTCTCTGAATGCCCTTGAGTGAATACCCTCCACCCCATGCATAAACACTGATTCATTGATTCCTGATTGCCATTATCAATAGGATGTATCCATTTGTCCTGCTACTGGTCACTATTACTCTTGTTTACATGTATATGCAGTATTACTGTTAGTATATATTACCGGATGTATATCACCGTTAGTATATTACCGGAAGTATTTATATATTCCTGCTACCAGTCACTTTTCAACCCTGCTTATGTGTGCAGCATATCCACCTATCACGCCTACACAATGGGTCCCTCACTCATCACTGTACTCTCTATATTAGACTGGGCTGGTCTTGTAACGATTTCCGTTGTTTGGAAGGAGAGGAGGACCAAAGTGTAGCGTGGTACTTATCCATACTACTTTTAATCCAGAATGAAAACACGAACAAAAACAACAAAACGATAAACGAACAGTTTTGACAGGTGCAACAAACACTAACCAGAAAATAACTACCTACACCTCATAGTGGAAAAGCAGGCTACCTAAGTATGGTTCTCAATCAGAAACAACGATCGACAGCTGCCTCTGATTGGGAACCATACCAGGCCAAAACATAGAAATACTAAACCTAGAACAAAAACATAGAATGCCCACCCCAACTCAAGCCAAACTAAAACAGAGACATAAAAAAGGAACTAAGGTCAGGACGTGACAGTACCCCCACCCAAAAGGTGCGGACTCCGGCCGCAAAACCTAAACCCATGCCTGGGTCCATGGTGGCGGCTCTGGCGCGGGACGTGGACCCCACTCCACCATAGTCTGGGCCCATTTAAGTGGCGCCTTTGGAGCGGCGACCCTCGCTGCCGACCTCGGACTGGGGACCCTTGCAGCGGGCCCCGAATAGACGGGAGACTCTGGCAGCGCCGGAGTGAAGGGCGACTCTGGCAGCTCCTGACTGACGGCGGCTCTGGCAGCGGCTCTGGCAGCTCCGGACAGGAGGGAGACTTTGGAAGCGCGGACAGGCGGGAGAACCTGGAGGGAGGAGACGGAGAGACAGCCTGGTCCTCAGAGGAGGCACAGGATAGACCGGGCCGTGGAGGCGCACTAGAGGTCTCGAACTAAGGGCCTGCACAACCCGTCCTGGCTGGATGGGGATTTTACCCCGGCACGTGCGGGCGCAGGCGCAGGACGCACTGGGCTGTGCAGACACACGGGAGACACAGTGCGCAAGAGCCGACGCAGGATATCATGGCCCGAGGAGACGCAGTGGCTGTCTGGAGAGCAGGGCTGGCACCTTCCGCCCTGGCTGGATCCTCACCCTAGCCTGGCAGATGCGGGGAGCTGGGATGTAGCGCACCGGGCTAAGAACGCGTACTGGGGACACCGTGCGCTCCACCGCATAACACGGTGCCTGACCAGTACCACGCCCGCTACGGTAAGCACGGGGAGCTGGCTCAGGTCTCCAACCTGACTCTGCCACACTCCCCATGTGTCAACCCCCAATACATTTTTGGGGCTGCCTCTCGGGCTTCCTTCCCAGCCATGCCAACTCCTCGTAGTGTTTCCGCACAGCCTTAGCTGCCTCCAGTTCCTCCTGTGGATGGCAATACTCCCCAGCCTGTGCCCAGGGTCCCTTGCCTTCCAGTATCTCCTCCCATGACCATTTCTCCAGATAGCGCTGCTCACCTGTCCAGGAGTCCCTTCCACGCTGCTTGGTCCTTTTGTGGTGGGTAGTTCTGTAACGATTTTCATTGGTGAGAGGAGGACCAAAGTGCAGCGTATCCATAATACTGTTAATCCAGAATGAAAACACGAACAAAAACAACAAAACGATAAACAAACAGTTCTGACAGGTGCAACAAACACTAACCAGAAAATAACTACCTACACCTCATAGTGGGAAAGCAGGCTACCTAAGTATGGTTCTCAATCAGAAACAACGATCGACAGCTGCCTCTGATTGGGAACCATACCAGGCCAAACAGAAATGGTAACGGAAGATGTGTAGCAGGGTTCGGACCAAAATGCAGCGTGGTAAGTGTCCATATCGTTTATTATAAAACATAAACTGAACACTAAGAAATACAAAACAATAAATGTGAACATGAACGAAAACCAAACCGAAACAGTCCCATGTGGTGACAAACACAGACACGGAAACAAACACCCACAAACCAACAGTGAAACCCAGGCAACCTAAGTATGATTCTCAATCAGAGACAACTAACGACACCTGCCTCTGATTGAGAACCATACTAGGCCGAAACAGAAACCTAAACATAGAAACACAAAACATAGACTGCCCACCCCAACTCACGCCCTGACCAACCTAACATAGAGACATAAAAAAAGGATCTAAAGTCAGGATGTGACAGGTCTTCCTTAGCTCTGCGGAGATTAAATCATGCCTACGCTTTTATTTCAAAACGTCCTATTGAGACAGCTCCTTTTTTTTACCTGTGTAACTACATTGTCCAGCAGACAAACGAAAACGAATCACCCTGCGCAAACATGACTGTGTTTTGTTGATTGTGCCGAAGGCCGGTACAGAGCTAGGGGGGGGGGGGGGGGGGACCCCCTTCTGATTGTAACAAGCTTCAAAGGGTCCTGAAATTAAAGCTAGGTTAAACACTATGATGGAAAATGAAATAGGATGGCTGTCAATGTTTTGACCTCTAACCCCGCACTACACTTCCCCAAACCATCTTGCTGTTCAATGTGTAAATTGATGTTTTTTTAAACTGTTTGTGTGCAGCTATTTTGGCCAGATCTCTTTTGGAAAAAAAATAGATTGTTAATCACAATGAGACTAACTTGTTAAAATTAAGGTCAACTAAATTAAAAATACACTGACACTCCCTTACACACACACACACACACACACACACTCTCACCACACACTCTCACACACACACGCCCTCTCACACACAGACGCCCTCTCACACACAGACACGCTCTCACACACAGACATGCTCTCACACACACACGCCCTCACACACACACTCTCACACACACACTCTCACACACAAACACACGCATTCACATACACGTATATAACGGGGCTAGATTCAGTCGTCCAGTATATAATGGGGCTAGATTCAGTCCTCCAGTCTATAATGGAGCTAGATTCTGTCCTCCAGTATATCATGGGGCTAGATTCAGTCCTCTAGTATATAATGGGGCTAGATTCAGTCCTCCAGTCTATAATGGAGCTAGATTCTGTCCTCCAGTATATAATGGGGCTAGATTCAGTCCTCCAGTATATAATGGGGCTAGATTCAGTCCTCCAGTATATAATGGGGCTAGATTCAGTCCTCCAGTATATAATGGGCTAGATTCAGTCCTCCAGTATATAATGGGGCTAGATTCAGTCATCCAGTATATAATGGGGCTAGATTTAGTCCTCCAGTATATAATGGGGTTTGATTCAGTCCTCCAGTATATAATGGAGCTAGATTCAGTCCTCCAGTCTATAATGGAGCTAGATTCTGTCCTCCAGTATATAATGGGGCTAGATTCAGTCCTCCAGTATATAATGGGGCTAGATTCAGTCCTCCAGTATATAATGGGGCTAGATTCAGTCATCCAGTATGTAATGGGGCTAGATTCAATCCTCCAGTCTATAATGGAGCTAGATTCAGTCCTCCAGTATGTAATGGAGCTAGATTCAGTCCTCCAGTATATGGGTAGCCTAGTGGTTAGAGCGTTGGACTAGTAGCCGAAAGGTTGCAAGTTCAAACCCCTGAGCTGACGAATCTGTCGTTCTGCCCCTGAACAGGCATTTAACCCACTGTTCCTAGACCGTCATTGAAAATAAGAATTTGTTCTTAACTGACTTGCCTAGTTAAATAAAGGTTAATTTAAAAATATATATATATATATAATGGGGCTAGATTCAGTCCTCCACTAGAGTGGGGCTAGATTCAGTCCTCCAGTAGAGTGGGGCTAGATTCAGTCCTCCACTAGAGTGGGGCTAGATTCAGTCCTCCAGTTTAATATGGAGCTAGATTCAGTCCTTCACTAGGGTGGGGATAGATTCAGTCCTCCAGTATATAATGGAGCTAGATTCAGTCCTTCTTGTAAATAGGATGCATGTTTTGGAATATTGTGATTCTGGCTTCCCTCTTTTCACTCCGTCAATTAGGTTAGTATTGTGGAGTAACTACAATGTTGTTGATCCTCAGGTTTCTCCTATCACAGCCATCAAACTCTGTAACTGTTTTAAAGTCACCATTGGCCTCATGCTGAAATCTCTGAATGGTTTCCTTCCTCTCTGGCAACTGAGTTAGGAAGGATGCCTGTATCTTTGTAGTGACTGGGTGTATTGATACACCATTCAAAGTGTAATTAATAAGTTCACCATGCTCACAAGGATATTCGATGTCTGCTATTTCTATTTATACCCATCTACCGATAGGTGCTCTTCTTTGCTAGGCATTGGAACATCTTCCTGGTCTTTGTGGTTGAATCTGCGTTTGAAATTCAATGCTCAACTGAGGGACCTTACAGATAATTGTATGTGTGGGCTACAAAGATGAGGTGGTCATTCAAAAACCATGTTAAACTCTATTATTGCACACAACGTGAGGTCATACAACTTATTATGTGACTTGTCAAGCTATTTTTTACTCCTGAACTTATTTAGGTTTGCCAAAACAAAGGGGTTCAATACTTATTGAGTCAAGACTCAAGTCTTTTCATTTTTAATTAATTTGTAAACATTTCTAAAAAAACATAATTCAATTTTGACATTATGGGTTATTGTGTGAAGAAGTGTGTCAAAAAATATCAATTGAATCCATTTTAAATTCAGCCCGTAAAAAAAAAAGTAAGGGGTGTGAAGACTTTCTGAAGGCGTTGGAGTCTGTGTTTAATAGGCTAAATTCCACATTAACCTATGACCCCTGTCTGATGATGATGATACAGTGCATTCAGAATGTATTCAGACCCCTTGACTTTTAAAAATAAATATTACAATTACAGCATTATTCTAAAATGTATTAAATAATACATCAATCAACACACAATACCCCATAATGGCAAAATTAAAACAGGTTTTTTAGAATATTTTGAAAATGTATTTTAAAAAAAAAACCTTATTTACATACGTTTTCAAAGCTTTTGCTATGAGACTCGAAATTGAGCTCAGGTACATCCTGTTTCCATTGATCATCCTTGAGATGTTTCTTCAACTGGATTGGAGTCCACCTTTGGTAAATTCAATTGATTGGACATGATTTGGAAAGGCACACACCTGTCTATATAAGGTCTCACTTTTGAAAGTGCATGTCAGAGCAAAAACCAAGCCATGAGGTTCAAAGGAATTGTCCGTAGAGCTCAGAGACAGGACCAAAGCATTTCTGCAGCATTGAAGATACCCAGGAACACAGTGGCCTCCATCATTCTTAAATGGAAGAAGTGTGGAACCACCAAGATTCTTCTTAGGGCTGGCCGCCAGGTCAAACTGAGCAATCGTGGGAGAAGGGCCTTGGTCAGGGAGGTGACCAAGAACCCGAAGGTCACTCTGACAGAGCTCCAGAGTTCCTCCTTCCAGAAGGACAACCATCTCTGCAGCACTCCACCAATCAGGCCTTTATGGTAGAGTTGCCAGACGGAAGCCACTCCTCAGTAAAAGGCACATGACAGACCGCTCGGAGTTTGCAAAAAGACATCTAAAGGAGAAAGAAGATTCTCTGGTCTGACAAAACTAAGATTGAACTCTTTGGCCTGATTTCAAGCGTCACATCTGGAGGAATGCTTGCACCATCCCGTAGGTGAAGCATGGTGGTGGCAGCATCATGCTGTGGGTGTGTTGTTCATCTGCAGGGACTGGGAGACTAGTCAGGATCAAGGGAAGATCAACGGAGCAAAGTACAGAGAGAGCCTTGAGAAAAACCTGCTCCAGAGAACTCAGGATCTCAGACTGGGGCGAAGGTTCACCTTCCAACAGGAGAACGACTCTAAGCACACAACCAAGACAACGCAGGAGTGGTGTGGGGACAAGTCTGTGAATGTCCTTAAGTGGCCCAGCCAGAGCCTGGACTTGAACCCGACCAAACATCTCTGGAGAGACCTGAAAATAGCTGTGCAGCGACACTCCCCATTCAACCTGATAGAGCTTGAGAGGATCTTCACTTTTTATAGCCACTGTTTACAGGCCTCCTGGGCCATATACAGCGTGCCTCACTGAGTTCCCTGAATTCCTATCGGACCTTGTAGTCATAGCAGATAATATTCACATTTTTGGTGACTTTAATATTCACATGGAAAAGTCCACAGACCCACTCCAAAAGGCTTTCGGAGCCATCATCGACTCAGTGGGTTTTGTCCAGCACGTCTCCGGACCTACTCACTGCCACAGTCATACTCTGGACCTAGTTTTGTCCCATGGAATAAATGTTGTGGATCTTACTGTTTTTCCTCATGATCCTGGACTATCGGACCACCATTTTCTTACGTTTGCAATCGCAACAAATAATCTGCTCAGACCCCAACCAAGGATCATCAAAAGTCGTGCTGTAAATTCTCAGACAGCACAAATATTCCTTGATGCCCTTCCAGACTCCCTACCCAAGGACGTCAGAGGACAAAAAATCAGTTAAACCACCTAACTGAGGAACTCAATTTAACCTTGAGCAATACCCTAGATGCAGTTGCCCTTCTAAAAACTAAAAACAGTTGTCATAAGAAACTAGCTCCCTGGTATACAGAAAATACCCGAGCTCTGAAGCAAGCTTCCAGAATGTTGAAATGGAAATGGCACCACACCAAACTGGAAGTCTTCCGACTAGCTTGGAAAGACAGTACCGTGCAGTATCGAAGAGCCCTCAATGCTGCTCGATCATCCTATTTTTCCAACTTAATTGAGGAAAATAAGAACAATCCAAAATGTATTTTTGATACTGTCGCAAAGCTAACTAAAAAGCAGCATACCCCAAGAGAGGATGGCTTTCACTTCAGCAGTAATAAATTCATGAACTTCTTTGAGGAAAAGTTCATGATCATTAGAAAGCAAATTATGGACTCCTCTTTAAATCTGCATATTCCTCCAAAGCTGCACAACTCCAAGAGTCTGCACAACTCTGCCAGGACCTAGGATCAAGGGAACCACTCAAGTGTTTTAGTACTACATCTCTTGACACAATGATGAAAATAATCATGGCCTCTAAACCTTCAAGCTGCAATACTGGACCCTATTCCAACTAAACTACTGAAAGAGCTGCTTCCTGTGCTTGGCCCTCCTATGTTGAACATAATAAACGGCTCTCTATCCACCGGATGTGTACCAAACTCACTAAAAGTGACAGTAATAAAGCCTCTCTTGAAAAAGCTAAACCTTGACCCAGAAAATATAAAAAACTATCGGCCTATATCGAATCTCCCATTCCTCAAAATTTTTGAAAAAGCTGTTGCGCAGCAACTCACTGCCTTCCTGAAGACAAACAATGTATATGAAATGCTTCAGTCTGGTTTTAGACCCCATCATAGCACTGAGACTGCACTTGTGAAGGTGGTAAATTACCTTTTAATGGCGTTAGATTGAGGCTCTGCATCTGTCCTCGTGCTCCTAGACCTTAGTGCTGCTTTTGATACCATCTATCACCACATTCTTTTGGAGAGATTGTAAACCCAAATTGGTCTACACGGACAAGTTATGGCCTGGTTTAGATCTTATCTTTGGGAAAGATATCAGTTTGTCTCTGTGGATAGTTTGTCCTCTGACAAATCAACAGTAAATGTCAGTGTTCCTCAAGGTTCCGTTTTGGGACCACTATTGTTTTCACTATATATTTTAACCTCTTGGGGATGTCATTTGAAAAAGTAATGTTAACTTTCACTGCTATGTGGATAACACACAGCTGTACATTTCAATGAAACATGGTGAAGCCCCAAAATTGCCCTCGCTAGAAGCATGTGTGTCAGACATAAGGAAGTGGATGGCTGCAAACTTTCTACTTTTAAACCTTTTAAACAAAACAGAGACGCTTGTTCTATGTCCCAAGAAACAAAGAGATCTTCTGTTGAATCTGACAATTACTCTTAATGGTTGTACAGTAGTCTCAAATAAAACTGTGAAGGACCTCGGCGTTACTCTGGACCCAGATCTCTCTTTTGAAAAACATATCAAGACTGTTTCAAGGAAAGCTTTTTTCCATCTACGTAACATTGCAAAAATCAGACATTTTCTGTCCAAAAATAATGCAAAACAAAAAAATGTATCCATGCTTTTGTTACTTCTAGGTTAGACTACTGCAATGCTCTACTTTCAGGCTACACAGATAAGCACTAAATAAACTTCAGTTAGTGTTAAATACTGCTGCTAGAATCCTGACTAGAACCAAAAAATTGGATCATATTACTCCAGTGCTAGCCTCCCTACACTGGCTTCCTGTTAAGGCAAGGGCTGATTTCAAGGTTGTACTGCTAACTTACAAAGCATTACATGGGCTTGCTCCTACCTATCTGTGATTTGGTCCTCCCGTACATACCTACACGTACGCTACGGTCACAAGACGCAGGCCTCCTAATTTTCCCTAGAATTTCTAAGCAAACAGCTGGAGGCAGGGCTTTCTCCTATAGAGCTCCATTTTTATGGAATGATCTGCCTACCCATGTGAGAGACGCAGACTCGGTCTCAACCTTTAAGTCTTTATTGAAGACTCACCTCTTCAGTAGGGTATCAGGAGTGTAAAGGTGAACGGAAAGGCTCTGGAGCAACGAACCGCCCTCGCTGTCTCTGCCTGGCCGGTTCCCCTCTCTCCACTGGGATTCTCTGCCTCTAACCCTATTACAGGGGCTGAGTCACAGGCCTACTGGTGCTCTTCCATTGCGTCCCTAGGAGGGTTGCGCCACATGAGTGGGTTGAGTTGCTAACGTGGTCTTCCTGTCTGGGTTGGTGCCCCCCCTTGGGTTGTGAAGTGGCGAGTATCTTGATGGGCTATACTCAGACTTGTCTCAGGATGGTAAGTTGGTGGTTGAAGATATCCCTCTAGTGGTGTGGGGGCTGTGCTTTGGCAAAGTGGGTGGGGTTATATCCTGCCTGTTTGGCCCTGTCCGGGGTTATCATCGGATGGGGCCACAATGTCTCCTGACCCCTCCTGTCTCAGCCTCCAGTATTTAAGTTGCAGAAGTTTATGTGTCGGGGGGCTAGGGTCAGTCTGTTATATCTGGAGTATTTCTCCTGTCTTATCCAAAGTCCTGTGTGAAGTATGCTCTCTCTAATTCTCTCTTTCTTTCTCTCGGAGGACATGAGCCATGGGACCATGCCTTAAGTCTACCTGGCATGATGACTTATTGCTGTCCCCAGTCCACCTGGCCGTGCTGCTGCTCCAGTTTCAACTGTTCTGCCTGCGGCTATGGAACCCTGACCTGTTCACCGGACCTGCTACCTTTCCCAGACCTGCTGTTTTCAACTCTCTAGAGACAGCAGGAGCGGTAGAGGTGCTGACCTGTTGCATCCTCAACAACTACTGTGATTATTATTATTTGACCATGCTGGTCATTTATGAACATTTGAACATCTTGGCCATGTTCTGTTATAATATCCACCCAGCACAGCCAGAAGAGGACTGGCCACCCCTCATAGCCTGGTTCCTCTCTAGGTTTCTTCCTAGGTTCTGGCCTTTCTAGGGAGTTTTTCCTAGCCACCGTGCTTCTACACCTGCATTGCTTGCTGTTTGGGGTTTTAGGCAGGGTTTCTGTACAGCACTGTATAAATACATTTGATTTGATTTGATCTGCAGAGAAGAATGGGGGAAACTTCCCAAATACAGGTGTGCCAAGCTTGTAGCGTCATACCCAAGAAGACTCTAGGCTGTAATCGCTGCCAAAGGTGCTTCAACAATGTACTGAGTAATGTTTTTAGATTTTATTTTTTACATTTGCAAAAATGTAATAAAAAACAGTTTTTGATTTGCCATTATGGGGTATTGTGATGCCATTATGGGGTATTGTGATGTCATTATGGGGTATTGTGATGTCATTATGGGGTATTGTGATGTCATTAAGGGGTATTGTGATGTCATTATGGGGTATTGTGATGTCATTAAGGGGTATTGTGATGTCATTATGGGGTATTGTGATGTCATTATGGGGTATTGGGATGTCATTATGGGGTATTGTGATGCCATTATGGGGTATTGGGATGTCATTATGGGGTATTGTGATGTCATTATGGGGTATTGTGATGTCATTATGGGGTATTGTGATGTCATTATGGGGTATTGTGATGCCATTATGGGGTATTGTGATGTCATTATGGGGTATTGTGATGTCATTATGGGGTATTGTGATGTCATTAAGGGGTATTGTGATGTCATTATGGGGTATTGTGATGTCATTAAGGGGTATTGTGATGTCATTATGGGGTATTGTGATGTCATTATGGGGTATTGGGATGTCATTATGGGGTATTGTGATGCCATTATGGGGTATTGGGATGTCATTATGGGGTATTGTGATGTCATTATGGGGTATTGTGATGTCATTATGGGGTATTGTGATGTCATTATGGGGTATTGTGATGCCATTATGGGGTATTGTGATGTTATTATGGGGTATTGGGATGTCATTATGGGGTATTGTGATGTCATTATGGGGTATTGTGTGTATATTGATGAGGGAAAAAAACTATTAAATCCATTTTAGAATAAGATTAACTTAATAAAATGTGTAAAAAGTCAAGGGGTCTGAATACTTTCCGAATGCACAATATAGTTTATAGCCACAAGCCAGAGTCCTGCCCAACCCCCCACTTGGTTTGGTATAAAGAGCTAGACATTTTGGGTCAAGGAGAAGACAGGAGCTGCACAAACTATAAAGAAAGGATTTTCCTGTTCCTCCCTCCCTCCTTCTCTCCCAGTCCCAATCTCTTAGACTTGGTGTCTCTGAGGGAAGAATGCATCTCATCTGGGATGTCGGCAGGTTGTCAGGGAGTGTGGGGACGAGGGGGAGAGGGATAGTCATGGGGCGGAGAAGATGGGAGAGGGGGAGAGGGGTAGGCATGGGGCAGGGAAGATGGGAGAGGGAAGGAGTGGTGGGCATGGGACAGGGAAGATGGGGGAGAGGGGTGGGCATGGGTCGGAGAAGGTGGGAGGGGGGAAGGGGATGGCCATGGGGCGGAGAAGATGGGAGAGGGTGAGAGGGGTGGGCATGGGGCGGGGAATATGCGAGAGGGTAGAGGGGTAGGGTAGGGGCGGGGAAGATTGGAGAGAGTTGGTGGAGAGGCTTGGGGGAGAGAGGAGGGGAGAGGAAGAGTGGTAAGCCTGTCCCTCCCTTCCCATCCCAGGGCAGACAGACAACAGATGCGTCTGTTAGGGGCGTCCTCCTGTCCTGTGCCCTCCCCTTACCTCCAGTCTCCTCCTGTCCTGTCCCGTCCTGTTCCCTCCTGTCCTGTCCCATTCTGTCCCCTCCCCTTACCTCCTGTCCTGTTCCGTCCTCTCTCGTCCTATCCCATCCTATCCTATTGTCAGTCATCTTGAAGACATTACCACCACCACCCCTGTTATGGATAGAAACATGGCCTGCACCTATTATCTTCATAGTGCAATACTTCTGACTAATCCTCAAGCTGAGACAATGTCTTATTTCATTCTGAAGACAATTCTGTCTGTGTTGAGAGTCGGGGTTGGTTTCCCATCCCGTTGGAATGAAGAGGTCTCCACTCTCCAAATAACAGAGTTTTAAAAGCTCGTTTTGACTGATTCCCAGAATAGTGCACTACGTTTGACTAGGGCCCATGGGGGGTCTGGTCAAAACTAGTGCACTATACAGAGAATAGGCTGCCATTTGGGATGTAAAGATAACCTTTTTTTGCAGGAAGCCATTGCCTGAGATCTTAGCAGATGTTGGCTTTGCTGACTCACACTGGCCTTTCCCACCTGGACAAAAAGAACACTTATGGGAGCATGCTGTTCATTATCTACAGCTCAGCGTTCAACACCATAGTGCCCTCAAAGCTCATCACTAAGCTAAGGACCCTGGGACCAAACACCTCCCTCTGCAACTGGATCCTGGACATCCTGATGGCCCGCCCCAAGGTGGTGAGGGTAGGTACCAACACATCTGCCATGCTGATCCTCAACACGGGGGCCCCCCAGGGGTGCGTGCTCAGTCCCCTCCTGTACTCCCTGTTCACCCACGACTGCATGGCCAGGCACGACTCCAAAACCATCATTAAGTTTGCGGCCTGATCACCGAGAACGACGAGACAGCTTATAGGGAGAAGGTCAGAGATCTGTCCATGTGGTATCAGGATAACAACCCCTCCCTCAACGTGATGATCAAAACAAAGGAGATGATTGTGGACTACAGGAAAAGGAGGACAGAGCATGCCCCCCATTGTCATCGACGGGGGGGGGGGGGGGGGGTAGTGGAGCAGGCTGAGAGCTTCAAGTTCCTTGGTGTCCACATCACCAACAAACTAACATGGTCCAAGCACACCAAGACAGTCGTGAAGAAGGCACGACAAAGCCTATTCCCCCTCAGGAAACTAAAAAGATTTGGCATGGGTCCTGAGATCCTCAAAAGTTTCTACAGTTGCACCATCGAGAGCATGTCACATGGTTGCATCACTGCCTGGTATGGCAACTGCTCGGCCTCCGACCGCAAGGCACTACAGAGGGTAGTGTGAACGGCCCAGTACATCACCGGGGCCAAGCCTCCTGCCATCCAGGACCTCTATACCAGGCGGTGTAAGAGGAAGGCCCTAAAAAGACTCCAGCTACCCTAGTCATAGACTGTTCTCTCTGCTACCGCACGGCAAGCGGTACCAGAGCGCCAAGTCTAGGTCCAACAGGCTTCTAAACAGCTTCTACCCCCAAGCCATTAGACTCCTGAACAGCAAATCAAATGGCTAGCCAGACTATCTGCATTGTCCCCATCTTTTATGCTGCTGCTACTCTCTGTTAATTATTTATGCATAGTCACTTTAATAACTCTACCTGCGTATTACCTCAATTACCTCGACTAACTGGTGCCCCCCGCACATTGACTCTGTACCGGTACCCCCCTGTATATAGCCTCCACATTGACTCTGTACCGGTACCCCCTGTATATAGCCTCCACATTGACTCTGTACCGGTACCCCCTGTATATAGCCTCCACATTGACTCTGTACCGGTACCCCCTGTATATAGCCTCCACATTGACTCTGTACCAGTACCCCCTGTATATAGCCTCCACATTGACTCTGTACCGGTACCCCCTGTATATAGCCTCCACATTGACTCTGTACCGGTACCCTCTGTATATAGCCTCCACATTGACTCTGTACCTGTACCCCCTGTATATAGCCTCCACATTGACTCTGTATCGGTGCTCCCCACACATTGACTCTGTACCGGTACCCCCCTGTATTAAAGCCTCGCTACTGTTATTTTATTGTTATTCTTGAATTATTATTATTATTATTTGACTAAACACTTATTTTTCTTAAAACTGCACTGTTGGTTAGGGGCTTGTAAGTAATACTTTCCCTGTAAGGTCTACTACACCTGTTGTATTCAGCATTTCACTGTAAGGTCTACTACACCTGTTGTATTCAGCATTTCACTGTAAGGTCTACTACACCTGTTGTATTCAGCATTTCACTGTAAGGTCTACTACACCTGTTGTATTCAGCATTTCACTGTAAGGTCTACTACACCTGTTGTATTCAGCATTTCACTGTAAGGTCTACTACACCTGTTGTATTCAGCATTTCACTGTAAGGTCTACTACACCTGTTGTATTCAGCATTTCACTGTAAGGTCTACTACACCTGTTGTATTCAGCATTTCACTGTAAGGTCTACTACACCTGTTGTATTCAGCATTTCACTGTAAGGTCTACTACACCTGTTGTATTCAGCATTTCACTGTAAGGTCTACTACACCTGTTGTATTCGTAACATGTGACAAATAAAATTTGATTTGATGAAGCAGAGAAAGACATACACACACACACTGACACACACACACACACACTGACACACACACACTGACACACACACACAACAGCGAAGGCTGCAGCAGGAGCAAAATCTGTTAGGGCGCATCCTGATTGGTTGGGGAATGACGGCTGGCCGCTGGCTCCGTGGGGAAACTAGGCTCTTATTTAAACCTCTCTGGAAGCTCTCATATATTGGTTCACTTATGTCCTAAAATACATCTGTTCATATGGGCAGAATATTGTATAATATAAAAAATGAGTTACATTCGTGTACACACACACACACACACACACACACACACACACACACACACACACACACACACACACACACACACAAACCAAAAATAGCCCCTTATCATCCCTGTTTCATTTAGATTTGATTACTGTCGGATTATAATGCAATCATCACACTGTGTGAGCTGTAACCATGGGAACCAATTTTAACTGTTTATCCTTCCACAGATCTTAATTGAAGTTGGAACACTCCGGATCACTTAGATGTCTGAGAGACATGGGGGATTGACATAGTAAAAAAAAAAATCAAGAGGGAGAGGGCTAGGAGAGAAGAAAAGAAGAGGGAGAGGGCTAGGAGAGAAGAAGAGAAGAGGGAGAGGGCTCGGAGAGAAGAAGAGAAGAGGGAGAGGGCTAGGAGAGAAGAAGAGAAGAGGGAGAGGGCTAGGAGAGAAGAAGAGAAGAGGGAGAGGGCTAGGAGAGAAGAAGAGAAGAGGGAGAGGGCTAGGAGAGAAGAAGAGAAGAGGGAGAGGGCTAGGAGAGAATAAGAGAAGAGGGAGAGGGCAAGGAGAGAAGAAGAGAAGAGGGAGAGGGCAAGGAGAGAAGAAGAGAAGAGGGAGAGGGCTAGGAGAGAAGAAGAGAAGAGGGAGAGGGCTAGGAGAGAAGAAGAGAAGAGGGAGAGGGCTAGGAGAGAAGAAGAGAAGAGGGTGAGGGCTAGGAGAGAAGAAGAGAAGAGGGAGAAGGCAAGGAGAGAAGAAGAGAAGAGGGAGAGGGCAAGGAGAGAAGAAGAGAAGAGGGAGAGGGCTAGGAGAGAAGAAGAGAAGAGGGAGAGGGCAAGGAGAGAAGAAGAGAAGAGGGAGAGGGAAAAGAGAGAAGAAGAGAAGAGGGGGATGGAAGAAAAGCAGAGAAACAGACTCTTTCTTGTTCCTCCTCTGTATTTCATATGCTGCGATTCAATTTGTCTTTCAGAGAGAAAATCCATTTCTGATGACAATCTTGCCCGGACCCTAAATGAAAGGTTCTCTTTACGTCCCAAATGGCAGCCTATTCTCTGTATAGCGCACTAGTTTTGACCAGACCCCCCATGGGCCCTAGTCAAACGTAGTGCACTATTCCGGGAATGGGGTGCCATTTGGGATGTATCCTATGAGTTCCAGAGTCCTGGGAAAGTTGCTGCTAATCTTGGCAAAATGAATCATTCACACTGTTATTTGGACATCTGTGTTAACGTTCCCCCTCTCTTCTTCCCCCCTCCTCCTCCCCAACTTGCACTCATTTGTGAAGTTTTTATTACAAGTCTAGCAGGTTGCTGGAGAGTCGGAGGAAGGAGGAATGTTGTGTTGGACAGGGAAGGGAATAGGAAGCCAACATGTTACAGTGCTGCTACAATACATAGTCAGGAGAGGGGTAGTTAGGAGAGGGGTAGTTAGGAGAGGGGTAGTCAGGAGAGGGGTAGTTAGGAGAGGGGTAGTCAGGAGAGGGGTAGTTAGGAGAGGGGTAGTTAGGAGAGGGGTAGTTAGGAGAGGGGTAGTTAGGAGAGGGGTAGTTAGGAGAGGGGTAGGCAGGAGAGGGGTAGTCAGGAGAGGGGTAGTTAGGAGAGGGGTAGTCAGGAGAGGGGTAGTCAGGAGAGGGGTGGTCAGGAGAGGGGTAGTTAGGAGAGGGGTAGTCAGGAGAGGTGTAGTCAGGAGAGGGGTAGTCAGGAGAGGGGTAGTCAGGAGAGGGGTAGTTAGGAGAGGGGTAGTTAGGAGAGGGGTAGTTAGGAGAGGGGTAGGCAGGAGAGGGGTAGTTAGGAGAGGGGTAGTCAGGCGAGGAGGTAGTTAGGAGAGGGGGTAGTTAGGAGAGGGGTAGTTAGGAGAGGAGGTAGTTAGGAGAGGAGGTAGTTAGGAGAGGAGGTAGCCAGGAGAGGGGTAGTTAGGAGAGGAGGTAGCCAGGAGAGGAGGTAGTTAGGAGAGGAGGTAGTTA
>NC_092151.1:82403256-82448256 GCF_045791955.1 Oncorhynchus clarkii lewisi | reverse complement strand
CTGTACTGGTACTTACCGTATATATAGTCATGGTACACATCGACTCTGTACTGGTACTTACCGTATATATAGTCATGGTACACATCGACTCTGTACTGGTACTCACCGTATATATAGTCATGGTACACATCGACTCTGTACTGGTACTTACCGTATATATAGTCATGGTACACATCAACTCTGTACTGGTACTTACCGTATATATAGTCATGGTACACATCGACTCTGTACTGGTACTTACCGTATATATAGTCATGGTACACATCGACTCTGTACTGGTTCTTACCGTATATACAGTCATGGTACACATCGACTCTGTACTGGTACTTACCGTATATATAGTCATGGTACACATCGACTCTGTACTGGTTCTTACCGTATATTTAGTCATGGTACACATCGACTCTGTACTGGTACTTACCGTATATACAGTCATGGTACACATCGACTCTGTACTGGTACTTACCGTATATATAGTCATGGTACACATCGACTCTGTACTGGTACTTACCGTATATACAGTCATGGTACACATCGACTCTGTACTGGTACTTACCGTATATATAGTCATGGTACACATCGACTCTGTACTGGTACTTACCGTATATACAGTCATGGTACACATCGACTCTGTACTGGTACTTACCGTATATTTAGTCATGGTACACATCGACTCTGTACTGGTACTTACCGTATATACAGTCATGGTACACATCGACTCTGTACTGGTACTTACCGTATATATAGTCATGGTACACATCGACTCTGTACTGGTACTTACCGTATATACAGTCATGGTACACATCGACTCTGTACTGGTACTTACCGTATATTTAGTCATGGTACACATCGACTCTGTACTGGTACTTACCGTATATACAGTCATGGTACACATCGACTCTGTACTGGTACTTACCGTATATATAGTCATGGTACACATCGACTCTGTACTGGTACTTACCGTATATACAGTCATGGTACACATCGACTCTGTACTGGTACTTACCGTATATATAGCCATGGTACACATCGACTCTGTACTGGTACTTACCGTATATATAGTCATGGTACACATCGACTCTGTACTGGTACTTACAGTATATATAGTCATGGTACACATCGACTCTGTACTGGTACTCACCGTATATATAGTCATGGTACACATCGACTCTGTACTGGTACTCACCGTATATATAGTCATGGTACACATCGACTCTGTACTGGTACTTACCGTATATATAGTCATGGTACACATCGACTCTGTACTGGTACTCACCGTATATATATTCATGGTACACATCGACTCTGTACTGGTACTCACCGTATATATAGTCATGGTACACATCGACTCTGTACTGGTACTTACCGTATATATAGTCATGGTACACATCGACTCTGTACTGGTACTTACCGTATATATAGTCATGGTACACATCGACTCTGTACTGGTACTTACCGTATATATAGTCATGGTACACATCGACTCTGTACTGGTACTTACCGTATATATAGTCATGGTACACATCGACTCTGTACTGGTACTTACCGTATATATAGTCATGGTACACATCGACTCTGTACTGGTACTTACCGTATATATAGTCATGGTACACATCGACTCTGTACTGGTACTTACCGTATATATAGTCATGGTACACATCGACTCTGTACTGGTACTTACCGTATATATAGTCATGGTACACATCGACTCTGTACTGGTACTTACCGTATATATAGTCATGGTACACATCGACTCTGTACTGGTACTTACCGTATATATAGTCATGGTACACATCGACTCTGTACTGGTACTTACCGTATATATAGTCATGGTACACATCGACTCTGTACTGGTACTTACCGTATATATAGTCATGGTACACATCGACTCTGTACTGGTACTTACCGTATATATAGTCATGGTACACATCGACTCTGTACTGGTACTTACCGTATATATAGTCATGGTACACATCGACTCTGTACTGGTACTTACCGTATATATAGTCATGGTACACATCGACTCTGTACTGGTACTTACCGTATATATAGTCATGGTACACATCGACTCTGTACTGGTACTTACCGTATATATAGTCATGGTACACATCGACTCTGTACTGGTACTTACCGTATATATAGTCATGGTACACATCGACTCTGTACTGGTACTTACCGTATATATAATCATGGTACACATCGACTCTGTACTGGTACTTACCGTATATATAGCCATGGTACACATCGACTCTGTACTGGTACTTACCGTATATATAGTCATGGTACACATCGACTCTGTACTGGTACTTACCGTATATATAGTCATGGTACACATCGACTCTGTACTGGTACTTACCGTATATATAGTCATGGTACACATCGACTCTGTACTGGTACTTACCGTATATATAGTCATGGTACACATCGACTCTGTACTGGTACTTACCGTATATATAGTCATGGTACACATCGACTCTGTACTGGTACTCACCGTATATATAGTCATGGTACACATCGACTCTGTACTGGTACTTACCGTATATATAGTCATGGTACACATCGACTCTGTACTGGTACTTACCGTATATATAGTCATGGTACACATCGACTCTGTACTGGTACTTACCGTATATATAGTCATGGTACACATCGACTCTGTACTGGTACTTACCGTATATATAGTCATGGTACACATCGACTCTGTACTGGTTCTTACCGTATATACAGTCATGGTACACATCGACTCTGTACTGGTACTTACCGTATATATAGTCATGGTACACATCGACTCTGTACTGGTTCTTACCGTATATTTAGTCATGGTACACATCGACTCTGTACTGGTACTTACCGTATATACAGTCATGGTACACATCGACTCTGTACTGGTACTTACCGTATATATAGTCATGGTACACATCGACTCTGTACTGGTACTTACCGTATATACAGTCATGGTACACATCGACTCTGTACTGGTACTTACCGTATATATAGTCATGGTACACATCGACTCTGTACTGGTACTTACCGTATATACAGTCATGGTACACATCGACTCTGTACTGGTACTTACCGTATATTTAGTCATGGTACACATCGACTCTGTACTGGTACTTACCGTATATACAGTCATGGTACACATCGACTCTGTACTGGTACTTACCGTATATATAGTCATGGTACACATCGACTCTGTACTGGTACTTACCGTATATACAGTCATGGTACACATCGACTCTGTACTGGTACTTACCGTATATTTAGTCATGGTACACATCGACTCTGTACTGGTACTTACCGTATATACAGTCATGGTACACATCGACTCTGTACTAGTACTTACCGTATATATAGTCATGGTACACATCGACTCTGTACTGGTACTTACCGTATATTTAGTCATGGTACACATCGACTCTGTACTGGTACTTACCGTATATATAGTCATGGTACACATCGACTCTGTACTGGTACTTACCGTATATTTAGTCATGGTATTTTTTACTTGTTATTTGTTATTTACTGTGTATTTATTCCTTGTGTCACTATCTCTATTTAAAAAAAATATTTTACATTTCTTTAACTCTGCATTGTTGGAAAATGACCCATAAGTCTTTGCTGTTAAAGAAGCGTGTGATATAAATTTGATTTGATATTATATATTATTATTATCATTATCATATTACTATTTATAATATATACCTTCTATTTCTTGTGGACCATTATTTTTTCAGAAGGGGAAAGTTATGATACTGATGGAAACAAATTAGACAGGAAGAGGCTATAAACAGGAAGCGGCTATTAACAGGAAGAGGCTATAAACAGGAAGAGGCTATAAACAGGAAGAGGCTATAAACAGGAAGAGGCTATAAACAGGAAGAGGCTATCAAGGATGTGTGAATCAGGATTGACGAGTATCAGGCTAAAGAGAAAGGCTACTGACTCAGACTCTTGACTCTGGATTCTTGACTCTGACTATGACTGAATATTCTGTTGACTCTGATTATAACTGACGATTGACTCTGACTCTAACTCGGACTATTGACCGACTATGACTATTCTATTGACTCTGACTGTAACTCTGACTATGACTCTGACTATAGACTGACTATGACTCTAACTGTTGACCGACTATGACTATTCTATTGACTCTGACTGTAACTCTGACTATGACTCTGACTATAGACTGACTATGACTATTTACTATGACTACACCTCTGACTACTGACTCTGACAGTCGACTCTTGAATCTTGACCTTTGTCTATGACTCTGAATATTATTTTGACTCTGAATATAACAGACTATTGACTGACTATGACTATTCCACTGACTCTGACTATAACTCCAACCATCGACTCTGACTACGATGACTCAGACAATGACTATTCTTTCAACTCTGACTGTGATGATGACTCCCACTATGATTCTGACTCCAACTCTGACTCCGTTGACTCGCCTCTTGACTCTTGACTATGACTCTGAGTATAATATTGACTCCGACTCTGACTATCGACACTGACTGACTTTTCTATTGACTCTGACTTCGACTATGACTCTGAATGTGACAATTATATTGACTTTGACTCAGACTCTGACTATTCACTCAGACTCCGACTATTGACTCAGACTATAACTATGACTCCAACTGTGAAAATTATATTGACTCTGAATATAACCCCGACAATCAACTCAGACTATGACTCAGACTTTATCTATTGACTCTGACTCACGCTTTGAGTATTCTATTGACTCTGACGCTGACAGTGATGACTCCAACTATGACTACTCTATACACTCTGTCTATAACTATTCTCTTGACTATGACTGAGATTATTCTATTGACTCTGACGCCAACTACGACTCTGATTATGGCTATTATATTACTTAAACTTTGACTATGACACTGACTATTCTATTGACTGACAGTAACTTAGACTATTTATCTATCTATTGACCCTGACTACAATTCTGGCTGTGATCTGACTCTGACTATTCGATTGAGTACATGTGATGGAAAGGACTATATCATTGGTGTGGAAGAGGATGATCTAAGATATACACTGGCCCGTTTATTAGGTACACCCATCTAGTACCGAGTCAGACCCCTCCTTTTACCACCAGAATAGCCTGAATTCTTCGGGGCATGGATTAGACAAGTGGGAGACGTTCCACAGGGATGTTGGTCCATGCTGACACCATGGAATCAGGCATGTTGCTGCAGATTGGACGGAGGTACACCACCGCCTCCAGCCTGTACCGTTGACACCAGGCAGGACGGGTCCGTGGACTCATGCTGCTTATGTTAAATCCTGACTCTGCCATCAGAGATTTGTCGGACAAGGTAATGTTTTTCCACTCGTCTATTGTCCAGTGTTGGTGATGGCATGCCCACTGGAGCCGCTTCTTCTTGTTCTTAGCTGATAGGAGTGGAACCCTGTGTGGTCGTCTGCTGCAATAGCCAATCCGTGACAAGGATCAATGAGTTGTACGTTCCAAGATGCCGTTCCGCACACCACTGTTGTACTGCGACGTTATTTTGTCTGTTTGTGGCCCCGCCTGTTAGCTTTCACGATTCTTGCCATTCTTCTTAGACCTCACATCAAGGAGCTTGTTTTCGCCCACAGGACTAGACGCTGACTGGATGTTTTTAGTTTGTCGCACCATTCTCGGGAAATCCTAGACGCTGTCGTGCGTGGAAAAACCCAGGAGGGCGGACGTTTCTGACATACTTGAACCGGTGCAACGCACCGGCGAATCATAGCACGCTCAATGTCGCTTAGGTCACTCGTTTTGCCCATTCGAACATTTAATGGAACTGTAACTGAATGCCTCGATGCCTGTCTGCCTGCTTTATATAGCTCACTGTCTGTAGGAGAGATCTGTTTTCGTGAACGGGGTAGTGTACCTAATAAACTGGCCGGTGAGTGCATATTGTAATCACTTCTGATTTAATCACTGCTCTTTTTGTAATACAAATATCCTGACCATGTACAGTGCATTATAAAGCCCTGCATGTGTACCTTGATGTAATCTAGACCTAATCATCAACCCATTTTGAGATGTACAATTGCAGTTGATGGAATTGCGTCTCACGCAGCCGTCAGAGTGACCAACACCGAGGCTGGCATTATACAGCCATGGACCCTCACTGTTTAACTCTGTCCCAAATATCACCCTGTTCCCATCACAGCATTGTAGTGCTCATGTGAATTGCCTTTCTTTTTCAGACTTCATGTCAACTATAGTTTTTGTATTTAATTATACCATATTGTTCAAGCTCAAACATTTGAATAGAAAGAAAGTTAGGGGTCTTAGAATAGAAGAATAGACTGCTCTGAGAACGTATCCTCTAAGGTCTGATTACAATTACATGTGCCACTTCGCTGATTTGAAATCAATGAGGCCAAATTTCACATCAGGCCCCGTCAACGATCATGCATCCTAGATCCCTCCCCAATCAAAAGTTTTGCTCTATATAATTTTGGCAATCAGATTTTCTCCACAGTCATCCAGCGCAATCAGGTAATCAGAGGGGTACATTAACAAGACAAATGGGGTTGAAAAGAAGGTGCAGACCAGACCTGGGTTCAAATAGTACTTGAAATATTTTGAATACTTTGAGGGTTTGCGTTAGCCTGCCTGGATTTGTAGTTTTGCGGGCTATTCTATTGGTTCGTTGTGCCAGGCAAGCTCAATCATATAAAGGTTAAATAAAAAAAATAAAAAATTAAAGGCCCAGCAGAAGTATTTTAAATTAAATTAAATTAAATATTGAATATTGTTTGAACCCATGTCTTCACTCTTTCTGTTGGCAGGAACAGGAAGGAACTTCCCATGGAGAACTCCCCCCCCCCCCCTCCCCCCCCTTCCACACACACACACACACACACACATAGAGTGGCACAGTGGCACATCTCTGTTGTGATTACTGCTAAAAGGCAACATTTGATTTCTTCTTCCATGTGGAATATGAAGGATGGAATAGTGATTCACCTTTGCTTTCCATGACACATTAAAAAGGTATTTTATATTTGCAACCAGATCACTCCAGCGGACCCTTGTAGGGGACAGTACACGAGTAAGTTTGAAAACAAGCATTAAATTGCTTTATTTTCTAAGTCCTTCACTTAGGGGGTTTGATATCAGAATTGATGTGTCAAGTCAATGCCTGTGACACAATAAAACACGTTCAGTACCACGCACTGATCATAAAACATAGGAATTCTAAATCTTAATATAACTTCATTCCTTTTAGATCACAATAATAATATGATAGACCTCCTACACCACATACCGTTTTTTAAAATTATTATTTTTTAATTATTTTTTTTACCTCAGTTTATTTAGTAAATCTTTTCTTAACGCTTATTTTTCTTAAAACGGCAATGTTGGTTAAGGACTTGTTACTAAGAATGTGACAAATACCATTTGATTTGATTTGATTCGTGCCATACGGAATCAAAATCTAATGTGTTTTTTTTTTGTGTGACCAAGGTGTGGAGGGTATATGGTATATGATCTGTTGTTATGTGTTTAGGTAGGAATCCAATTAGACTTTTACTTAAAATGTTGTGTTCTCTTAGGAAGCCATGAATTCTGTCATTTTTATGCGACAGAAAATTATTCCTAAGTTACTACTAACAGAGATGCATCTATAGTTATTAGGGTCAAACTTGTCACAGTGTTTTAATCTAGGTGTGATAAAGCCTTGTCTCCAGATCTCAGGAAAGTGGCCTACCCTCATCACTAGGTTAAACAGCTTGAATAATAGCCTAGACCTGCTGTGTTTCCTCAAGATCATCAAGGACAACAACCACCCGAGCCACTGGCTGTTCACCCCGCTTACAATCCAGAAGGCGAGGTCAGTACAGGTGTATCAAAGCTGGGGACCGAGAGACTGAAAAACAGCTTCTATCTCAAGGCCATCAGACTGTTAAACAGCCGTCACTAACATGGAGAGGCTGCTGCCAACGTACAGACTTTAAATCAATGGCCACTTTAATAAACGAGTCACTTTAATAATGTTTACATATCTTACATTACTCATCTATGCCGCTCAGTCATCGCTCATCCATATATTTATATGTACTGTATATATTCTTACTCCATCCCTTTAGATTTGTGTGTATTAGGTAGTTGTGGTGGAATTGTTAGATTACATGTTAGATATTGCTGCACTGTCGGAACAGGAAGCACAAGCATTACGCTACACTCGCAATAACATCTGTTAACCATGTGCATGTGACCAATACAATTTGATTTGATTTGATTTCAGTATCTCTGTTTGATGAATATGTAGATCAATTGATCAGTGGCTAAATTAATGCCATCTCTGTCTGCTTTACATTTGGTTAAAAGAAAACTGTAATCAAGTTTTTGATGTCAAAGCAAACTTAATGCTGCATCACATTCAACATGACTCGTTTTTTGGGTGGGAGGAGTTCTGATTTTACATGGGTGGGAAGAGTTCTGATTTTACATGGGGGGGAGGAGTTCTGATTTTACATGGGTGGGAGGAGTTCTGATTTTACATGGGTGGGAAGAGTTCTGATTTTACATGGGGGGGAGTTCTGATTTTACATGGGGGGGAGGAGTTCTGATTTTACATGGGTGGGAGGAGTTCTGATTTTACATGGGGGGGAGTTCTGATTTTACATGGGGGGGAGGAGTTCTGATTTTACATGGGGGGGAGGAGTTCTGATTTTACATGGGGGGGAGATGGGTATTTTATTTGATCAGATACATTCTAATTTGGCAGTGGTCTGACAAGGGGAGGTCTCTCTCTATCTCTCTCCCCCCCTTTTTCTCTCACCCTGTCTCCATCTCCCTCTCTCCCCTGATCCCCCCCCACCCCCACCCCACCCCACCCCATGGCCTGTGGGGTCCTTCCAGACATTTTAATTGAGGCCATTCTGAGAGTGAGGCAGTGTATCAAATCTGTCTCTCATTAGAGTCTCTTCGGAGAGAGATGTTATTGTCAGGGGACACACTGTCACTAACAAAGATCAACTGGTTTCGTCCCAAATCGCACCCGATTTCACTATATAGCACACTACTTGAAAATTAAACACGAGGCACTAGATACTCTTATAAATATGTGTTGTATTTCTTTCTCTGCTTCCATGTCAGGTTGAGGAGGCGGGTGGGGTGAGGGTTTTGGGGGTAGGGAGACAGAGAGGCAGCCTTTGTTTCGGGGCCAACCCGCAGGAAGTGATCGCAGGGTGGGACAGTGAGGGACACTCATCCCTTAGAGAGACGGGGAATGCATTCCAAATGGCACCCTATTCCCTGTGTAGTGCACTACTTTAGACCGGAGCCCTATTCAATATGTAGTGCACTACTTTTGACCAGAGCACTATGGGTCAATTATTGCAGTAGTACAACTTACATTAGCTATGACCAGCCCTATGGGTCATTTTTACAGTAGCACAACATGCAGTAGGTATGGCCAGCCTTATAGGTCATTCTTACAGCAGCTATGACCAGCCTTATAGGTCATTCTTACAGTAGCTATGACCAGCCTTATAGGTCATTCTTACAGCAGCTATGACCAGCCTTATAGGTCATTCTTACAGCAGCTATGACCAGCCTTATACAGTGCCTTGCGAAAGTATTCGGCCCCCTTGAACTTTGCGACCTTTTGCCACATTTCAGGCTTCAAACATAAAGATATAAAACTGTATTTTTTTGTGAAGAATCAACAACAAGTGGGACACAATCATGAAGTGGAACGACATTTATTGGATATTTCAAACTTTCAGCCCCTTTACTTTCAGTGCAGCAAACTCTCTCCAGAAGTTCAGTGAGGATCTCTGAATGATCCAATGTTGACCTAAATGACTAATGATGATAAATACAATCCACCTGTGTGTAATCAAGTCTCCGTATAAATGCACCTGCACTGTGATAGTCTCAGAGGTCCGTTAAAAGCGCAGAGAGCATCATGAAGAACAAGGAACATACCAGGCAAGTCCGAGATACTGTTGTGAAGAAGTTTAAAGCCGGATTTGGATACAAAAAGATTTCCCAAGCTTTAAACATCCCAAGGAGCACTGTGCAAGCGATAATATTGAAATGGAAGGAGTATCAGACCACTGCAAATCTACCAAGACCTGGCCGTCCCTCTAAACTTTCAGCTCATACAAGGAGAAGACTGATCAGAGATGCAGCCAAGAGGCCCATGATCACTCTGGATGAATTGCAGAGATCTACAGCTGAGGTGGGAGACTCTGTCCATAGGACAACAATCAGTCGTATATTGCACAAATCTGGCCTTTATGGAAGAGTGGCAAGAAGAAAGCCATTTCTTAAAGATATCCATAAAAAGTGTTGTTTAAAGTTTACCACAAGACACCTGGGAGACACACCAAACATGTGGAAGAAGGTGCTCTGGTCAGATGAAACCAAAATTGAACTTTTTGGCAACAATGCAAAACGTTATGTTTGGCGTAAAAGCAACACAGCTGAACACACCATCCCCACTGTCAAACATGGTGGTGGCAGCATCATGGTTTGGGCCTGCTTTTCTTCAGCAGGGACAGGGAAGATGGTTAAAATTGATGGGAAGATGGATTGAGCCAAATACAGGACCATTCTGGAAGAAAATCTGATGGAGTCTGCAAAAGACCTGAGACTGGGACGGAGATTTGTCTTCCTACAATACAATGATCCAAAACATAAAGCGAAATCTACAATGGAATGGTTCAAAAATGAACATATCCAGGTGTTAGAATGGCCAAGTCAAAGTCCAGACCTGAATCCAATCGAGAATCTGTGGAAAGAACTGAAAACTGCTGTTCACAAATGCTCTCCATCCAACCTCACTGAGCTCGAGCTGTTTTGCAAGGAGGAATGGGAAAAAATGTCAGTCTCTCGATGTGCAAAACTGATAGAGACATACCCCAAGCGACTTACAGCTGTAATCGCAGCAAAAGGTGGCGCTACAAAGTATTAACTTAAGGGGGCTGAATAATTTTGCACGCCCAATTTTTCAGTTTTTGATTTGTTAAAAAAGTTTGAAATATCCAATAAATGTCGTTCCACTTCATGATTGTTGTTGATTCTTCACAAAAAATACAGTTTTATATCTTTATGTTTAAAGCCTGAAATGTGGCAAAAGGTCGCAAAGTTCAAGGGGGCCGAATACTTTCGCAAGGCACTGTAGGTCATTCTTACAGTAGCTATGACCAGCCTTATAGGTCATTCTTACAGTAGCTATGACCAGCCTTATAGGTCATTCCTGCAGTAGCTATGACCAGCCTTATAGGTCATTCTTGCAGTAGCTATGACCAGCCTTTTGGGGGTCCTGTGGGTCCTGGTCAAATGCATAGCACTAGACACTGAATAGGGTGCCATATGGGACTGAGTCGCATTCTCTTCACAAAGACACGTGGCCATCGAGAGATCATCTGGAGAGGACATCTATCGATACGGATCTGACGGAGTGAGTGACTGAGCCGAAAGGACTGAGTGTCAGTGTTTCCATCCCTGCAAGATAAAACAGAAGATAAGTAAACAGAGCAAAAAAAGCAAGCACATCAATCAATCACATGCAATTATAAAGCCCTTTCTTCTTCTTTTTTACATCAGCAGAAACCTAAAAATAAACAAAAAACAGAAAGCAATGCAGATGCATACAAGCACGGTGTCTAGTAAAAACTCCTTAGAAAGGCAGGAAGATAGGAAGAAACCTAGAGAGGAACCAGGCTCTGAGGGGTGGCCAGTCCTCTTCCTGGCTGTGCCGGGTGGACATTGTAAGAGTACATGGCCATTAAGGCCAGATTGTTCTTCAAGATATTCAAACATTCATAGATGACCAGCAGGGTCAAAAAAATAATCACAGTTGTTGTAGAGGGTGCAACAGGGGGTGCAACCTGTTGAGTATGTCAGTTGGCTTTTCATACCCGAGCATTCAGAAGTCGAGACAACAGGTGAGAGAGCGAGAGGGTAAAAAACAGCAGGTACGGGACAAGGTAGCACGTCCTGTGAACAGGTCAGGGTTCCATTGCCGCAGGCAGAACAGTTGAATCTGCAGCAGCAGCACGGCCAGGTGGGCTGGGGATAGCCAGGTAGGGTCCTAGGGCTCAGGTAGGGTCCTAGGGCTCAGGTATGGTCCTAGGGCTCAGGTACGGTCCTAGGGCTCAGGTACGGTCCTAGGGCTCAGGCATGGTCCTAGGGCTCAGGTATGGTCCTAGGGCTCAGGTATGGTTCTAGGGCTCAGGCATGGTCCTAGGGCTCAGGTATGGTCCTAGGCCTAGGGCTCAGGTATGGTCCTAGGGCTCAGGTATGGTCCTAGGGCTCAGGTATGGTCCTAGGGCTCAGGTATGGTCCTAGGGCTCAGGCATGGTCCTAGGGCTCAGGCATGGTCCTAGGGCTCAGGCATGGTCCTAGGGCTCAGGCATGGTCCTAGGGCTCAGGCATGGTCCTAGGGCTCAGGCATGGTCCTAGGGCTCAGGTATGGTCCTTGGGCTCAGGTAGGGTCCTAGGGCTCAGGGATGGTCCTAGGGCTCAGGTATGGTCCTAGGCCTAGGGCTCAGGTATGGTCCTAGGGCTCAGGTATGGTCCTAGGGCTCAGGCATGGTCCTAGGGCTCAGGCATGGTCCTAGGGCTCAGGCATGGTCCTTGGGCTCAGGTAGGGTCCTAGAGCTCAGGGATGGTCCTAGGGCTCAGGCATGGTCGTAGGGCACAGGTATGGTCCTAGGGCTCAGGTAGGGTCCTAGAGCTCAGGTATGGTCCTAGGGCTCAGGTCTTCCCTGAGGGGAGGGAGAGAAGGAGAGAGATAATTAGAATGGGAAAGGGAAAAGGGGGATACCTAGTCAGTTGTACAACTAAATGCCTTAAACTGAAATGTGTCTTACGCATTAAACCCAAGAGGTGCGGGGAACTGCCTTAAGCGACATCCAGTCTTCGGCGCCCGGAGAACAGTGGGTTAGAGGAAGCATACTTAAATTCACACAGGACACCAGATAAGACAGGAGAATTACACCAGATATAACAGACTGACCCTAGCCCCCCGGCACATAGACTATTGCAGCGTAGATACTGGAGGCTGAGACAGGGGTGGGTCGGGGGACACTGTGGCCTTATCCGACAATACCTCCAGACAGGGCCAACCAGGAAGGATATATGATTCACTACCTTCTGTAATGTTTTTCTATAAGTAACTCCTAGCTGTAACGGTCGTCGGCACGGAACACACAGACACAGGAACACACAGACACAGGAACACACAGACACAGGAACACACAGACACAGGAACACACAGACACAGGAACACACAGACACAGGAACACACAGACACAGGAAAATAAACACAAGCGGGAAAAGGCTACCTAAGTATGATTCTCAATCAGAGACAACTAACGACACCTGCCTCTGATTGAGAACCATACCAGGCCAAACGCAAACACAACATAGAAAACGGAACATAGACAAAACCCACCCAACTCAAGCCCTGACCATACTAAAACAAAGACATAACAAAATAACTAAGATCAGAACATGACACTAGCCCAATTCTATGTAGTGTAGTCCCTTGATGTTTATTCTGAACATGAGATTATAATTAAATAGATTATATATAGTCAATTGCAGAATAATCTGATAACTTCTCCAGTCCATATCGGGCTAAAGATTAGGCCTATCCTTCTTTCCCTTTACCTCATTTATCATTTTCGCATATGGCTCCATCTTCGCAACGACATCTGAACCCCTTCCTTATCGGCCATTTTGCCAGACCTCTAGATTACAGGGCTATCTTTCATTTGATTCATTGTTGCACACGGGGTAATTACCCCAGACATAGGTGTTCCCATATCCAGGACCAGTTACTGCATCCCCTTGGACATTGCTCCTATCCTGAGCTATTTACCCAGACGGGAGGAGGCGGGAGGTGGGCAGGAAGAGGATGTTGGCTGTGGAAATGGAAGCCTATTCACTACATAGTGCACTACTTCTGACCAGAGTCAATGGGGTAGTAGGTCACTACATTTGACCAGGACCCATGGGGAATAGGGTGCCATTTGGGATGTACATGGTGTCATGGCTTTGTGGGAGAGACTATAAGGACACTGCAGACCTGCAAAATGGCTAACCAAAACCTAAAACTGACCCTTACCTTGACCCTAACCTTAAACCAAACCCTTAACCTAACCCTAACCTCTACCTTAACCCTTACCCTAACCAAAACCGTAGCCGAAACCTAACCCTTACCCTAACCTAATTTCAACCAATTCTGAAAAAAAAAGTCTGAATTCTCCATATAGCCTTTTCCGGGCTTTGTGGATGTTATCTGAGTTGAGGAGTGGATAAGGGAGGGAGCTAGGCCTCACAGTGCCATCAGGACAGTCACAGGCGGCAAGGTGTCTCCATCTTTCAATCAGACAGACAGCATATTTACCAGTGTAAAGCTCCACTGCCCCCCATCCCCTTCTCTGCCTCGCTTACAGGCTCTCAGGTTGCCAAGGACGAAGACAAGATGTGTACAACATCCATCCTCCAAACCGTCTTACTTCTGAAATGGCACCCTAATCCCTACACAATGCACTCTATTCCCTATATAATGGGCCCTAATCCCAACATAATGCACTCTATTCCCTACATAATGCATCCTAATCCCAACATAATGCACTCTATTCCCTACATAATGCACCCTATTCCCTACATAACGCAACATAATGCACCCCATTCCTGACATAGTGCACACTATTCCTTACATAATGCACCCTATTCCTTACATAGTGCACACTATTCCCTACATAATGCACCCCATTCCTTACATGATACACCGTATTCCCTACACACTGCACCCTATTCCATATATAGTGTACCCTATATCCTACATAATGCACCCTATTCCCTATATAATGTACCCTATATAATGCACCCTACTCCTTACAAAATGCACCCTATTCCCTACATAATGCACCCTATTACCTATATAATGTACCCTATCCCCTATATAATGCACCCTACTCCTTACAAAATGCACCCTATTCCCTGCATAATGCACCCTATTACCTATATAATGTACCCTATATAATGCACCCTACTCCTTACAAAATGCACCCTATTTTCTACATAATGCACCATATTCCCCTCTTTATGCACCCTGTTCCTTATGTAATGCACCCTATTTCCTAAATAATGCACCCTATTTCCTACATAATGCACACTAGTCAATGCACCCTATTTCCTATATAATGCACCCTTTCCCTAAATAATGCACCCTATTCCCTACACAATGCACCCTATTCCCTACATAATGCACCCTATTCCCTACATAAATCACCCTATTCCCTACACAATGCACCCTATTCCCTACATAATGCACCCTATTCCCTTCACATTACACCCTATTCCCTACATAGTGCACTACTTTTGACCAGGGCCCATATGGCTCCAGTCAAAAGTAGTTTAGAGGATAGGGAATAGGGTACCTACCATTCAGGATGTAGATGCTGTCTCTCGAGGCTTCCTTTTCAACGAGGTCGGCTTCAAATTTCCCGTCTCAGATATTAGAGATTAACACGAGCAGTACATACACACAACATTTTGACAATCGGCTACCAAGACAACGCTTGTTAAATGAGAAAATAAATAGCTAATCTGTCATCTCCTAATGTGTTCTGATGTTTGGTAAAATATTTATTTTGCATTGTTTTGTTTTATTTGCCAAGCAGATGAGAAATTAGGTTTGTATTAATAAGCAATTAATGACGGATGCAGATTGAAATAGATTGTGGAAAATGGCTGCCTCTACCTCATTGGTGACCAACCGCAACGATTGTTGATAATTGACAACAACAAAAAATGTTTGACCGTTCTGCTTTCTCGTTGCTCATATTTTCTCTCTGCCAATCATAGAAGTCTAGGTGAATGAATGGCTCTTTCCTGTGTTCTACCTTCAAAGCTGCTCTCTGAGCAGGTAACCGATCGCTGCAGCTGTACATAGTCTATCGGTAAATAGCCCACCCAATTTTACCTACCTCATCCCCATACTGTTTATATTTATTTACTTTTCTGCTCTTTTGCACACCAATATCTCTACCTGTACATGACCATCTGATCATTTATCACTCCAGTGTTAATCTGCTAAATTGTAATTATTCGCCTAACTCCTCATGCCTTTTGCACACAATGTATATAGACTCTCTTTTTTTTTCTACTGTGTTATTGACTTGTTAATTGTTTACTCCATGTGTAACTCTGTGTTGTCTGTTCACACTGCTGTGCTTTATCTCTGCCAGGTCGCAGTTGTAAATGAGAACTTGTTCTCAACTAGCCTACCTGATTAAATAAAGGTGAAATATATATATTTTTTAAAGTTACCTTCAAGTCTTGTCCCAGGTAGCATCAATTTTCTTTGAAGTGCTATGAGTAGGCAAATATTAACATTTGACCTTTCAAAATGTGTAAGATTGTAGACCTACATGTGAATCAGACAATACTGTATTTATTAAGGCTGATAACGCCATGCGAAGGTTAGTACTTCCTTTTTTTTTTTGTCCTGTCATTTTGTCTAATTTCCTGTTTTGTAAAAAAAAAACGCAAAATATTCAATACAATAAAATAAAAAAAAGTTAAGTACGTCTATATATAAAATAATGATTTCAAACCCCATACACATAACTGTAGATGTTCCTGTTTCCATGTTTGTTTATTCTCTTTCTGAGTCCTTTCACTTATTGGATCATAAGTGGGCTTTTATATCTTACGGCTCAAAACAAGAGTTCATAAGAGTGCCTTTTAATTAATAACGGCTTATGTTCAGGAAAAGCTTTTGATAGCACAAACTGGAGAATTTATCTTTAGAATTAGCCCACAGATAGCCTCGGCTACGTAATATGGATTTAAAAAAAAAAAAATACACAATAGTTCCTACATATTACAAACAAAACCAACCCGATCCACAAAAAAGCATTCATCCTCTGCACTTGTGATTTATTTCAATTTCAACCTTTTGTTCTTAGTAAATAATTGTTTATATCTAGTAGGCTAATGTGACTCACTGGGGCATCTGGTTCGATCTGAAACGTATCTCCATGACAACCTTAATAACTCACTTCAAATCGAATCACTGTAGCGATTCCTAAAATACTTATATTGCATGCAGGTCAAGCTCTGTCAGAGGGAGTGTTGTATGTAGCTCTCCTTCGATTAAAAACACATTTCCAGGTTTAGCTGGCGGCGTGAACTCATCAGGTTAACCTAAGTGTGTTAAACCTCCTCGACATTGCTCCACCCAACCTAGGTTTGTCACAAATCACACCTTCTATCCCATTTTTTGTTGCTAACTATTGGAAGGTAATGGATGAATGGAAAGTGGTACAAAAGGTTTGGGGAAGTCACCCCTGGAACTGGTAATGGGAAAAAGCAGTGGGATATTTGTTCTTTCTTCAAGAACAGACCGAATTCTTCTCTTCAACTCTGACAATCGTCCTCTTGTTTAGCATTGTGTTCCTCTGTCTGTCTGTCTCTGTCTGTCGGTCTGTCTGTTGGTCTGTCTGTTATCCTGCCTCTCATGTGGTAGAGGACATGTCAGCACTCTCAGTTGCACAGCGCTAAGGGATGAGACCAGACCAGACCAGACTGAATACAGAACACTGCTTATTGTTGATAACAACTTCCCCTGAAAACACGGTGCCTTTTACAAATCAGTGTGCTGTGTTCCAACCCCCAAACCAGGCCTCTTCTCTGATTACCCCTCGTTATGCTGCACACCCCTATCCTGCTTCAGGGCAAGTCTTTTCTTTCAGCTTAGCTCTCTCCTCTATCGTGTCCGCACTTGCATATTGCTGAGTTGACATAGCTGTCCGTTGTAAAGACAAGGAAGTCCTTATATTCATTTGTCTCAACTATGCAGTCTGTCTCTAAGATCCAAGCTAGCTGAAGAAGGTTTTAGTGATCTGAACTCTGTCTCTTCAGGCAGTGTTTTGTTTCATACACCTCCTCGTTCCTGGGCTGGACCTCACTTTAAAATACCTCTTTACTATAGCTCATTATGTTATATTTAGGCTGCGCTAATTCATTGCTGTTGTGCCATTAATTGCACCATAAGTTATAATTTGTTCCTCTGGTCTAGCCACTATCACAACATATCCGAGGACAACAGAACAAGAGCTGAAATGAAACCACTTCCTGGGGTCACGTTTCCACTCACTGAGAATGAAATAACTGTTTTGGAACCTCAAAATGAAACACGAGACTCTAGATAATCTCATAAATATGTGTTGTATTTCTTTCTCTGCTTCCATGTCAGGTTGGGGAGGCGGGTTGGGTGAGGGTTTTTGGGGGTAGGGAGACAGAGAGGCAGCCTTTGTTTGGGGGCCAGCCCGCAGGAAGTGATTGCAGGGTGGGACAGTGAGGGACACTCATCCCTCGGAGAGGGGTACGCATCCCAAATGACACCCTATTCCCTACAGAGGGCCCTGGTCTACAGTAGTGCACTATATATGGTATAGGGTGCCATTTGGGATGCACAGGGAATGCTGGAAGACATGTTTCTGTTTAATCAGACCTCGCTGATGGATCGGCCGGAGAAAGGCAAATGGGGATCAGAACGCTGCCTGGCCAGGCCCGGGGGGCTGATGACAACAAGCCAATTTTGATGTCCCTTTTCTATCACTGCGATGCTTCTCTTTCAAGCTGACTTCTGTTTGAGCAGCCTGGGAAAATAGATTTAAACATACCCACCATTCAGGCAACAACATAGACAGGAAATAGATTTATACATACTCACCATTCAGGCTACAACATAGACAGGAAATAGATTTATACATACCCACCATTCAGGCTACGACATAGACAGGAAATAGATTTAAACATACTCACCAGTCAGGCTACGACATAGACAGGAAATAGATTTATACATACCCACCATTCAGGCTACGACATAGACAGGAAATAGATTTATACATACTCACCATTCAGGCTACGACATAGACAGGAAATAGATTTATACATACCCACCATTCAGGCTACGACATAGACAGGAAATAGATTTATACATACTCACCATTCAGGCTACAACATAGACAGGAAATAGATTTATACATACTCACCATTCAGGCTACGACATAGACAGGAAATAGATTTATACATACCCACCATTCAGGCTACAACATAGACAGGAAATAGATTTAAACATACTCACCAGTCAGGCTACAACATGGACAGGAAATAGATTTATACATACCCACCATTCAGGCTACAACATAGACAGGAAATAGATTTATACATACCCACCATTCAGGCTACGACATAGACAGGAAATAGATTTAAACATAACCACCATTCAGGCTATAACATAGACAGGAAATAGATTTAAACATACTCACCAGTCAGGCTACGACATAGACAGGAAATAGATTTTTACATACCCACCATTCAGGCTACAACATGTACAGGAAATAGATTTAAACATACTCACCAGTCAGGCTACAACATAGACAGGAAATAGATTTAAACATACTCACCAGTCAGGCTACGACATAGACAGGAAATAGATTTTTACATACCCACCATTCAGGCTACAACATGGACAGGAAATAGATTTAAACATACTCACCAGTCAGGCTACAACATAGACAGGAAATAGATTTAAACATGCTCACCAGTCAGGCTACAACATAGACAGGAAATAGATTTAAACATACTCACCAGTCAGGCTACAACATTGACAGGAAATAGATTTAAACATGCTCACCAGTCAGGCTACAACATAGACAGGATACCCGAGTCTTGCAGGTATTCATTTAGGTGTTTTAGTAAAGGTGAGATTTGGAAGAGAGGTGGAAAAGCAAAAATAAGTTGGGACAAGAAGAATGTAGATGTATTAGGATCCCCATTAGCCGAAACCAACGGCAACAGCTAGTCTTACTGGGGTCTGACACATTACAAAAAAAGACATTACAGACTAAAGACAATACAATTTACACACATTTAAAATGATTAACATGTAGTTTGCATCTATCCTACCTACACATACATGTCAGTACACACACACAACCAGTAGGTCACATGTCAGTACACACACACAACCAGTAGGTCACATGTTAGTACACACACACAACCAGTAGGTCACATGTTAGTACACACACAGAACCAGTAGGTCACATTTCAGTACACACACAGAACCAGTAGGTCACACATCAGTACATACACACAACCAGTAGGTCACATGTCAGTACATACACACAACCAGTAGGTCACATGTCAGTACAGACACACAACCAGTAGGTCACATGTCAGTACATACACACAACCAGTAGGTCACATGTCAGTACAGACACACAATCAGTAGGTCACATGTCAGTACAGACACACAACCAGTAGGTCACATGTCAGTACATACACACAACCAGTAGGTCACATGTCAGTACAGACACACAATCAGTAGGTCACATGTCAGTACAGACACACAACCAGTAGGTCACATGTCAGTACATACACACAACCAGTAGGTCACATGTCAGTACAGACACACAACCAGTAGGTCACATGTCAGTACAGACACACAACCAGGTCACATGTCAGTACAGACGCACAACCAGTAGGTCACATGTCAGTACATACACACAACCAGTAGGTCACATGTCAGTACAGACACACAATCAGTAGGTCACATGTCAGTACATACACACAACCAGTAGGTCACATGGGGGAGAGAGGTTTGCTGTTCACTTGTAGAATTCCCTTCCATTTCATATAGCACATATGAAATGGAAGGGAATTCTATGTGTAATACTGAATGCTTCCTTGAATTTGTTCTGGATTTGGGGACTGTGAAAAGACCCCTGGTGGCATGTCTGGTGGGGTCAGTGTGTGTGTCAGAGCTGTGTGTATGTTGACTATGCAAATATTTAGGAATTTCCAACACATTAACGTTTCTTATAACAAGAAGTGATGCAGTCAGTCTCTCCTAATCTATTAGCCAAGAGAGACTGGCATTCATAGTATTGATTTTAGCCCTCTGATTACAATGAAGAGAAAGACGTCCCGCTCTGTTCTGGGCCAGCTGCAGCTTAACTAGGTCTTTCTTTGGACCACATGGCTGGACAATAATCAAGAACAGATCAAACTAGAGCCTGGAGGACTTGACCACATGGCTGGACAATAATTAAGATCAGATCAAACTAGAGCCTGGAGGACTTGACCACATGGCTGGACAATAATTAAGATATGATCAAACTAGAGCCTGCAGGACTTGACCACATGGCTGGACAATAATCAAGATACGATCAAACTAGAGCCTGGAGGACTTGACCACATGGCTGGACAATAATTAAGATCAGATCAAACTAGAGCCTGCAGGACCTGCTTTGTGGAGTGTGGTGTCAGTAGACCATCTCTTTATTACGAACAGATCTCTCCCTGGCATGGAACCCTGTATTATCGGCATTTTCAACAGCGTTTTAGAAATATATTACCTTCAACAGTGTTATCTTGTGATCAAGGTATCAATGTTTTGTGATTATTGGTTTCGTAAAAAATGTTAGCTAATGGGTCTGAAATTTGCATGAAATTAGCATGAAATTAGCATGTTTGACATTTCAGTGGAAATACTACCACTTTTTAATAAACAGCTTTGCAAAAAAATATGTCCCGTATTATTGGCCACCTTACTATTTAGTTAAATTACAAGATATATCTGTTTAATTTTGTTCAAAAATGAGAAACCAACCTCGTATCCAAAGTGTTTACTAGATAGTTGACTAGGTAGTTGGCTAGGTAGTTGACTAGGTAGTTGACTAGGTAGTTGACTAGGTAGTTGGCTAGGTAGTTGGCTAGGTAGTTGGCTAGGTAGTTGGCTAGGTAGTTGACTAGGTAGTTGGCTAGGTAGTTGGCTAGGTAGTTGGCTAGGTAGTTGGCTAGGTAGTTGACTAGGTAGTGTGCTAGCCTTCCAGTAAAAAATAATGACTTCCCTGTCAACTTTTCATTGGGTAATCCGGGGCGCACTCCTGTGGACTCTTAAAAAATGGTTAATCACCAACATATTCAGTGTTGTAACCATATAATGTCTCATAATTTGTTTTACAGATTCATCTTATGTTTTGAGGAAGCAGATAACAGTTTAATACTAAAATATAAATTACTTTAAATAAATACAACTTTAATTTCAGTCATGTGAATTGACATAAACAATTAAAACACTGTTGGAATTTGTGTCGCAGAGATGCACTTGGAAAGTAAAGGAAAAAATACACAAGATGGGTTGAATAAATATATATATTATATATATTCTTTTACAAATAAATAATTTCATATGAAAACAAACAAAACAAACCAAGGTAAGGTGCTAGCTAGCATTAAACTTATCTTATAAAAAAAAATCAATCGTAACAAAACTAGTGATTAACTACACATGGTTGATGATATTACTAGTTTATCTAGCATGTCCTGCGTTGCATATAATCGATGTGGTGCCTGTTAATTTATCTTTGAATCACAGCCTACTTCTCCAAACGGGTGATTTAACAAGCGCATTCACGAAAAAAGCACTGTTGTTGCACCAATGTACCTAATCATAAACATCAATGCCTTTCTTTAAAATCAATACACAAGTATATATTTTTAAACCTGCATATTTAGTTAATATTGACTGTTAACATGAATTTATTTTAACTAGGGAAATTGTGTCACTTCTCTTGCGTTCATTGCACGCAGAGTCAGGGTATATGCAACAGTTTGGGCCGCCTGGCTCGTTGCGAACTAATTTGCCAGAATTTTACATATTTATGACATAACATTGAAGGTTATGCAATGTAACAGGAATATTTAGACTTATGGATGCCACCCATTAGATAAAATACGGAACGGTTCCATATTTCACTGAAAGAATAAACGTTTTGTTTTCGAAATGATAGTTTCCAGATTTGACCGTATTAATGACCTAAGGCTCGTATTTCTGTGTGTTATTATGTTATAATTAATAATTTGATAGAGCAGTCACAGCAAACACCTGCAGTGGAACTAGGGCTGGCAGAAGTCACAGCACACCCCTACAGTGGAACTAGTGCTGGCAGAAGTCACAGCACACCCCTGCAGTGGAACCAGTGCTGGCAGAAGTCACAGCACACCCCTACAGTGGAACCAGTGCTGACAGAAGTCACAGCACACCCCTACAGTGGAACTAGTGCTGGCAGAAGTCACAGCACACCCCTGCAGTGGAACCAGTGCTGACAGAAGTCACAGCACACCCCTACAGTGGAACTAGTGCTGGCAGAAGTCACTGCACACCCCTGCAGTGGAACTAGTGCTGGCAGAAGTCACTGCACACCCCTGCAGTGGAACTAGTGCTGGCAGAAGTCACTGCACACCCATGGCACCGCGGACCCACATTCCTGCGAGGAGCTTTGCAGGTGCATCACTCTCCCCGCAGTGAACACAGCAGGTGGTGGTCCTCTTTATAAAAATAAAAACACATCATAATTCATTAACATGGTTTTTGCAAAATCTAGAAGTACTACAGCAACAATAGTAATTGATACAACTGAGAGAGAGAGAAAAAATAACAAAGAGATTATGAAGTACCTGAGAGAGGTGCCATGGGTGACGTGATAGAGGTGGCCGGTGGACCTTTTTTCTTCCTCTTATGAGCTGAGGAAAAAGTTGTGTTAGTAGTGAAACCCCTTTTCAAAGTTTTTGCATCCATACTTCTGGAGGAAGCTGCAGAAGTTTTGGAGGAGGGGGACATGCCTCGAGGGCTGGTGCTATGGACTGTAGATATGTAAAGAAAGAAAGAAAACATTTTCAGTTTTATAAAACACGTTTTTTTTTTTTTTTTTCATTTTTGCTCTTCTAGGGCTGGGGCTGGAGCAGAGAATGGGACTGGAGCAGAGAATGGGACTGGAGCAGAGAATGGAACTGGAGCAGAGAATGGGACTGGAGCAGAGAATGGAACTGGAGCAGAGAATGGGACTGGAGCAGAGAATGGGACTGGAGCAGAGAATGGGACTGGAGCAGAGAATGGGACTGGAGCAGAGAATGGGGCTGGAGCAGAGAATGGGTCTGGAGCAGAGAATGGGACTGGAGCAGAGAATGGGACTGGAGAAGAGAATGGGACTGGAGCAGAGAATGGGACTGGAGCAGAGAATGGGGCTGGAGCAGAGAATGGGGCTGGAGCAGAGAATGGGACTGGAGCAGAGAATGGGACTGAAGCAGAGAATGGGACTGGAGCAGAGAATGGGACTGGAGCAGAGAATGGGGCTGGAGCAGAGCTGGTACGGGTAGCGGAATACTCTGGCAAATTCTGATTTGTTTACAATGTAGGAGTTGTCAAAATGGCAGAGGTCTCCAGCTACCTTGGAGAACTCAGCCTTTAAAGGGTCAAAGTATACCACTTACCAGCGGCTGCAGGACATGGGTTCATTGTGGTGGAAAGACAAAGAAGTATAACCCCTTCTCTTAGTGCTGCCGCGAGCACCTCTGGGTCCATGTGTCTCTTGTGTCCATTGAAGAGGAGAAGGATAGGGCGCTCCCGTATGCTGAATGAAGTGCTGAAACCACTTCCCGAATAGGTCCCCGTCAATGTAGCCACTGTTTGACCGTCCATACAAGGCTTGGGGGGTGGGGGCCTCCCAGTGTGTAGTGGCCACCGGGGAAACACTTGAGATAGATGATAAACGGGGGGACATCCTTCCCAGCTGCATTGAAGCAAGCCAGCACTGTGATGTGCTCCTTGGTCCCTTGCTGGTACACGCGTTCTGCGCCCCGGGGAGCCAGCACTTTGCGCCTGCTCTGGTCAGCTACGAAACCCAGACTCATCGCAGTTATAGATTTCTCTGGGTTTCTCCCTCAACCCACAACTCCTTCAAGTGCTTCTCATAAGAAGTAGAGAAGGTGTCCATCGTCGGACGTGTGGCACACTCAGCTCTCCCCGTGTCCAGGGTGTCCGGCCTCCTCATGCTCAGGTTCTTGTGCCTCACATTTCCCACCACCTCTTCCCCAGTGGTGGGATTGTATCCCCTGGGTGCCGAAGCCTACAATAGAATAGAATATAAAATTGTCCATCCAGGATAAACAGTTTGGTTTGGCATCACCATACACATCCACATTTACATCACACACATTGAGAACAGTCAGTCCTGCATTCTACATACAGAAACACCAAATACCTGCGTATTTTGTCAGCGTATTTCATCAGCCTCTGTCTGGTGAAGGGGAAAACCAATGGCTGGCGCAGTAGATACAGCATTACACCAGCGAATTTGCATCCTGTGGTGCAAGCAGTGTGGATGGTCCACTGCTACAACCATGGGGTCACCCGGGTCGTTCAGCCAGTCTGCCAACGTCTGCCGAGGTACACCATGCACCTTGGTAGATAAGAAAATAAAACTGTTACTAGCAGATAAAATTCACATACATGTGGTAATCTCCTAAAAAAAACAAAAGATGCCTAACCTTGGCAGCCTGGAGGATAGCCATCCCTGCCCCGCAGTTCTCCGTGGCATGGAACATGTCCACCTGACTAACCTTGGCAGCCTGGAGGATAGCCATCCCTGCCCCGCAGTTCTCCGTGGCATGGAACATGTCCACCTGACTAACCTTGGCAGCCTGGAGGATAGCCATCCCTGCCCCGCAGTTTTCCGTGGCATGGAACAGGTCCACCTGACTAACCTTGGCAGCCTGGAGGATAGCCATCCCTGCCCCACAGTTCTCCGTGGCATGGAACAGGTCCACCTGACTAACCTTGGCAGCCTGGAGGATAGCCATCCCTGCCCCACAGTTCTCCGTGGCATGGAACATGTCCACTTGCCTCCACTGCTTCCTATTGACTTTCTCCATTCTGTGGTGTTAAATACATGTTGCTAAATAACTTGGCACAATATACACATTTTAGAAAGATAACTCATTCTGAATATGTATAAACCTTTACATTTCAGAGTTAAGGCATTGAAAGGTGATGATGATATTTTTCACAATAACTGAAAGTTTACTCACGTTTGTTTTGTCTTGTAATGAAAATTAGGTGTCCCAATGAGTTTAATGTTGATGCAGACATTGTAACGTTTGCCTAAATACTGCCTCTATGTAGCTGTTGTAAGATGAAACACAGTCTACAGTGATAGGTGTCAAAATGTTCATAGTTCAAAGTTCAAAATAAATTTTTGCAGATTGTGCAAAACGCCCCCGTCAGAGGACTCAATTTTGATTTGGTAACGAATGACTAATATTCAGTTGTTTTCATGATAGGTATTATTTAACTCTTACAATTTATTTCCTTTTTGCTAGCTTAGCAGTTATATCAACATTTAGCAAACCAAGCTAGCAACATCAGCAAATCCGTATATTTCAGAGCTAAAACGATTAAATTATGTGTGGTATGTCGCACAGTCAAATTTTACAATATACAACGTGTCCTACAAAATGTGTAGACATGGTACTTTTTTTGAAAACTCTCATAACCTAACTTAACTTACATAAATTGCAATAAAAAAATTGGTTGTCAGCTAGCTAGAAGGGTGCCTTTAGTCGCAAAATTTACCGTTATTTTCCAGTCCATTTAAATGTTGAGTTCGAGGGGATTTAGTCCTCCAACCACTAGAGAGTGTTTCCTGAAGTTAGGGGAAAAATGACCACCATTGAATCTATATGTTTTGACCGTGACAGTTTACAATCTAAGGTAACGCCAAGTAATTTAGTCTCAAGTTGTTCAACAGCCACACCATTCATTACCAGATTCAGCTCGTCTAGAAATTAGGGAATTATTTGGAAAGGAGGGGCGAGCCATAAGACTGCTGAACAATAAAATAAAATGGCCACCGGACTATTTACATTGACCCCCTTCCCTCCCCTCCATTTGTTTGTACACTGCTGTTACTCACTGTTTGTTATCTATGCATGGTCACTTCACTCCTACGTACATGTAGAAATGACCTCTAACTCCCCCCCCCGCACACTGACTCGGTACCGGTACCCCCTGTATATAGCCTCGTTATTGTTATGTTATTGTCTTAGTTTTTATTATTTTTTACTTTAGTTTATTTGGTAAATATTAGCTTAACTCTTCTTGAACTACTCTGTTTGTTAAAGGGCTTGTAAGTGTGAGTAAGCATTTCACTGTAAGGTCTACACTTGTTGCATTCGGCCCATGTGACAAATAAAGTTGGCTTTGAAGAGCTAAATTACTTATTTATCCTCACAACGTCATGTTGCATTTTTCCTTGGTGTGTTCTGTATTGGGGCTGCTAGCCTGTTGTAATCACAGGGGATTTTGGGAACAGGGTCCTTCTTGATTGACTCTGGGAGTTTTCCCATCTTGTTTTAAACAAGATAAAGCTTTCATTAAGATGAGAGCAGAGGGCGGCTGTCCTGTAGTGGTAGCCGGAGAATGAGTTTCCCTGTTTGTCTCCTAACCACAACCTTGAATAATGTGTTCTTTATCCACATTTGGACTAGACCTTCGGGAAGAGTCAGCGCTTTACAGAGAGGACAGGAAGACTCCGCAAAGAGAACACACGATTCATGTCCCTGTCAGCTACGTCCCGGGGAAGAAAAAAAAAGTAGAATATCTGAAGATGCGTGGAACGACCACAGCTCTGAAATCAAAGATGTCCGCCAGCCAACATAACAAGGACACTGGTTGTTTCATCCCAAAATTACTCTTTCAAAACTGCTGAGCCCATATGAGAAATGTTACACAGCTAAGTAATGTCATCAAGCTCCATATTTAATGTAACCCTAAACTCCAAGAGAGCGGGGCCCGGAGGTTTTTTAAAACACATTAGACGAACACAATCTTCCTTGTACTCTACTCACACCCAGCCCTGTATTAGTTGCAGATGTAGCTATGCAATCTCTTTGACCTAATTCATATTGAACTAATAATGGTTTTGTTGGGGGGGGGGGGGGTTCGCTCTCCTCTCAGAGTTTCAACTAATCTATTTTATTAGGAGGGAGGCAGTTAGGAGAGGATATTGCACACTGCATGAAGCAGAAGCTGAGGAATGTGTTATGTGTTGTCTGTCCGGGTGGGCAGGGAGCTTCTCTCTAAGTGCCCATCTGAATCCAATGAAACAGAAAGGTTTCCACGTGGTTACAATCATTATCCCAGTAGGTAACATGTAAATAAATACACGACATAAAAACAAATCAAATAGACTGGATCAAATCAACAGAGTATGTACAGTGGGGCAAAAAAGTATTTAGTCAGCCACCAATTGTGCAAGTTCTCCCACTTAAAAAGATGAGAGAGGCCTGTAATGTTCATCATAGGTACACTTCAACTATGACAGACAAAATGAGAAAAAAAAATCCAGAAAATCACATTGTAGGATTTTTAATTAATTTATTTGCAAACTATGGTGGAAAATAAGTATTTGGTCAATAACAAAAGTTTATCTCAATACTTATACTTATATACCCTTTGTTGGCAATGACAGAGGTCAAATGTTTTCTGTAAGTCTTCACAAGGTTTTCACACACTGCTGCTGGTATTTTGGCCCATTCCTCCATGCAGATCTCCTCTAGAGCAGTGATGTTTTGGGGCTGTTGCTGGGCAACACAGACTTTCAACTCCCTCCAAAGATTTCCTATGGGGTTGAGATCTGGAGACTGGCTAGGCCACTCCAGGACCTTGAAATGCTTCTTACGAAGCCACTCCTTCGTTGCCCGGGCGGTGTGTTTGGGATCATTGTCATGCTGAAAGACCCAGCCACGTTTCATCTTCAATGACCTTGCTGATGGAAGGAGGTTTTCACTCAAAATCTCACGATACATGGCCCCATTCATTCTTTCCTTTTCACGGATCAGTCGTCCTGGTCCCTTTGCAGAAAAACAGCCCCAAAGCATGATGTTTCCACCCCCATGCTTCACAGTAGGTATGGTGTTCTTTGGATGCAACTCAGCATTCTTTGTCCTCCAAACACGACGAGTTGAGTTTTTACCAAAAGTTATATTTTGGTTTCATCTGACCATATGACATTCTCCCAATCTTCTTCTGGATCATCCAAATGCTCTCTAGCAAACTTCAGATGGGCCTGGACATGTACTGGCTTAAGCAGGGGGACACGTCTGGCACTTCAGGATTTGAGTCCCTGGTGGCGTAGTGTATTACTGATGGTAGGCTTTGTTACTTTGGTCCCAGCTCTCTGCAGGTCATTCACTAGGTCCCCCTGTGTGGTTCTGGGATTTTTGCTCACCATTCTTGTGATCATTTTGACCCCACGGGGTGAGATCTTGCCCCAGATCGAGGGAGATTATCAGTGGTCTTGTATGTCTTCCATTTCCTAATAATTGCTCCCACAGTTGATTTCTTCAAACCAAGCTGCTTACCTATTGCATATTCAGTCTTCCCAGCCTGGTGCAGGTCTACAATTTTGTTTCTGGTGTCCTTTGACAGCTCTTTGGTCTTGGCCATAGTGGAGTTTGGAGTGTGACTGTTTGAGGTTGTGGACCGGTGTGTTTTATACTGATAAGTTCAAACAGGTGCCATTAATACAGGTAACGAGTGGAGGACAGAGGAGCCTCTTAAAGAAGAAGTTACAGGTTTGTGAGAGCCAGATATCTTGCTTGTTTGTAGGTGACCAAATACTTATTTTCTACCATAATTGGCAAATAAATTCATTAAAAATCCTACAATGTAATTTTCTGGATTTTTTTTTCTCATTTTGTCTGTCATAGTTGAAGTGTACCTATGATGAACATTACAGGCCTCTCTCATCTTTTTAAGTGAGAGAACTTGCATAATTGGTGGCTGACTAAATACGTTTTTGTCCCACTGTATGTGTAGGCTTACACGACATATTATGGTACAGTATATGAATATTCAAGTGGCATAATAATGAATATTCAAGGACAGGAATTGTAAACACAACCCAATAAAGACAACAGAGAGAGTGAACAGGATTGTTTCTATGGACATCCTCAGTCAAACAGGGGACAATCTGTCCATGAAAGAGCCAACTAGATGGCCTGGACATCCTCAGTCAATCAGGGGACAATCTGTCCATGAAAGAGACAACTAGATGTCCTGGTTCAATCAGGGGACAATCTGTCCATCAAAGAGCCAACTAGATGGCCTGGACATCCTCAGTCAATCAAGGGACAATCTGTCCATGAAAGAGACAACTAGATGTCCTGGTTCAATCAGGGGACAATCTGTCCATCAAAGAGACAACTAGATGGCCTGTTTCAATCAGGGGACAATCTGTCCATCAAAGAGACAACTAGATGGCCTGGTTCAATCAGGGGACAATCTGTCCATCAAAGAGACAACTAGATGGCCTGGACATCCTCAGTCAATCAGGGGACAATCTGTCCATGAAAGAGACAACTAGATGGCCTGGTTCAATCAGGGGACAATCTGTCCATCAAAGAGACAACTAGACGGCCTGGACATCCTCAGTCAATCAGGGGATTGACAACTTGCAGACTTGTTTACAAAAACAGACCTGCTGTTTTCAACTCTCTAGAGACAGCAGGAGCGGTAGAGATACTCTTAAATGATCGGCTATGAAAAGCTAACTGACATTTACTCCTGAGGTGCTGACTTGCTGCACCCTCGACAACTACTGTGATTATTATTATTTGACCCTGCTGGTCATTTGAACATCTTGGCCATGTTCTGATATAATCTCTACCCGGCACAGCCAGATGAGGACTGGCCACCCCTAATAACCTGGTTCCTCTCTAGGTTTCTTCCTAGGTTTTGGCCTTTCTAGGGAGTTTTTCCTAGCCACCGTGCTGCTACACCTGCATTGCTTGCTGTTTGGGGTTTTAGGCTGGGTTTCTGTACAGCCCTTTGAGATATCAGCTGATGTAAGAAGGGATATATAAATACATTTGATTTGACCATCTATCCATCAAAGAGACAACTATACTGAACAAAAATATAAAACATGTAAAGTGTTGGTCCCATGATTCATTAGCTGAACTAAAATATCACATACATATTCAATACGCACAAAAAGCTTACCTCTTTCAAATGTGGTGCACAAATTTGATTACATCCATGCTAGTTAGCATTTCTCCTTTGCCAAGATAGTCCATCCACCTGACAAGTGTGGCATATCAAGAAGCTGATTAATCAGCATGATCATTACACAGGAGCACCTTGTGCTGGGGACAATAAAAGTCCACTCTAAAATGGGCAGTTTGGTCACACAACACAATGCCACAGATGTCTCAAATTTTGAGGAAACGTACAATTGGAATATTGACTGCAGGAATATCCACCGGAGCTGCTGCCAGATAATTTGATGCTAATTTCTCTACCATAAGCCGCCTCCAACGTCATTTTAGAGAATTTGGCAATACGTCCAACCGGCCTTAAAACCGCAGACCACGTGTAATCCCTATATGAACTATAATGCAGTAAAATGGCTCAACAATTTTCCCTCTGCAATCTACACACAATACCCCATAATGACAAAGCAAAAACAGATTTTTCGAATTTTTTGCAAATGTATTAAAATAAAAAAAACGGAAATATCACATTTAACCTTTTACTCAGTACTTTATTGAAGCACCTTTTGCAGCGATTACAGCCTCAAGTCTTCTTGGGTATGACGGTACAAGCTTGGCACACCTGTATTTGGGGAGTTTCTCCCATTTTTCTCTGCAGATACTCTCAAGCTCTGTTAGGTTGGATGGGGAGCGTTGCTGCACAGCTATTTTCAGGTCTCTCCAGAGATGTTCGATCAGGTTCAAGCCTGGGCCCTGGCTGGACCGCACAAGGACATTCAAAGACTTGACCCGAAACCACTCCTGCGTTGTCTTGGCTGTGTGATCAGGGTTGTTGTCCTGTTGGAAGGTGAGCCTTCGCCCCAGTCTGAAGTCCTGAGCGCTCTGGAGCAGGTTTTCATCAAGGAACTCTCTATACTTTTCTTCAATCATCGTTCCCTCAATCCTGACAAGTCTCCCAGTCCCTGCTGCTGAAAATCATCCCCACAGCATGATGCTGCCACCACCATGCTTCATCGTAGGGATGGTGCCAGGTTTCCTCCAGTCGTGACACTTGGCATTCTGGCCAAAGAGTTCAATTTTGGTGTCATCAAACCAGAGAATCTTGTTTCTCATGGTCAGAGTCCTTTAGGAGCCTTTTGGCAAAGTCTTAGCGGGCTGTCATGTGCCTTTTACTGAGGAGTGGCTTCCTTCTGGCCACTCTACCGTAAAGGCCTGATTGGTGGAGTGCTGCAGAGATGGTTGTCCTTCTGGAAGGTTCTCCCTTCTCCACAGAGGAACTCTCGAGCTCTGTCAGAGTGACCATCGGGTTCTTGGTCACCTCCCTGACCAAGGCCCTTCTACCCGATTGCTCAGTTTGGCCGGGCGGCCAGCTCTAGGAAGAGTGTTGGTGGTTTCAAAATTCTCCATTTAAGAATGACGGAGGCCACTCTGTTCTTGGGGACCTTCAATGCTGCAATGCAATGTGTTTTGATACCCTTCCCCAGATCTGTGGCTCAACAAAAGCCAGTCTCAGAGCTCTATGGAAAATTCCTTCGACGTCATGGCTTTGTTTTTGCTCTGACATGCACTGTCAGCTGTGGTGTGTGCCGTTCCAAATCATGTCCAATCAATTTAATTTCCACAGATGGACTCCAATTAAGTTGTAGAAACATCTCAAGGATGATCAATGGAAACAGGATGCACCTGAGCTCAATTTAGAGTCTCTGTCACGCCATGGCCTTAGTTATCATTGTTTTCTTTATTATTTTGGTTAGGCCAGGGTGTGACATGGGTGATTTATGTGTTTTGGTCTAGTTTTTTTTTTGTAGATTTATGGGGTTGTGCTCTTTTAGGTGTAAGTCTATGGTTGTCTGGATTGGTTCTCAATCAGAGGCAGGTGTTTATCGTTGTCTCTGATTGGGAGCCATATTTAGGGAGCCATATTCTTTAGGTATTTTGTGGGTGATTGTTTCCTGTGTCAGTGTTTGTGCCACACGGGACTGTTTTCACGTTTATTGTTTTGTAGTTTGTTCATGTTAAGTGTTTCTTATGAAAGAACCATGAACTTCAACCACGCTGCGTTTTGGTCCGCCTCTCCTGCGACGGAAGAAAGCCGTGACAGAATCACCCACCACAACAGGACCAAGCGGCGTGGTGACAGGCAGCGGCAGCAGGAGCAGCGCAAGGAGGAATGGACATGGGATGATGTGTTGGACGGCAAGGGTTGCTACACTTGGGAGGAGATCCTGGCGGGAAATCCGCCATGGGAATAGGTGGAGGCAGCTAGGAGAGCAGAGGCAGCCGGGGAGAGGAGCCGGCGATATGAGGGAACACGGCTGGCAAGGAAGCCAGGTAGGAGACCTGCGCCAACTTCCTGTGCTTACTGGAGGGCGAGAGAGACCGGGCAGGCACCGTGTTATGCTGTGGAGCGCACGGTGTCCCCAGTGGAGGTGCATAGCCCGGTGTGGTACATACCAGCTCCTCGGATCGGCCGGGCTAGAGTGGGCATCGAGCCAGGTGCCATGAAGCCGGCTCTACGCATCTGGTCTCCAGTAAGTCTCCTTGGGCCGGCGTACATGGCACCAGCCTTGCGCATGGTGTCCCCGGTTCGCCTGCACAGCCCAGTGCGGGCTATTCCACCTCGCCGCACTGGCAGGGCGACCGGGAGCATTCAACCAGGTAAGGTTGGGCAGGCTCGGTGCTCAAGAGCTCCACTGCACCTGCACGGTCCGGTCTATCCAGTACCACCTCCACGCATCAGCCCTCCGGTGGCAGCTCCCCACACTCGCCCAGAGGTGTAGAATCCACGCATCAGCCCTCTGGTGGCAGCTCCCCACACTCTCCCAGAGGTGCGTGTCCTCAGCCCAGTACCACCAGTGCCGGCACCACGCACCAGGCTACAGTGCGCCTCGCCTGTCCAGCGCTGCCAGAGCCTTCCTCCTCTCCAGTGCTGCTAGAGTCTCCCGTCTGTCCAGAGCTGCTAGAGTCTCCCGTCTGTCCAGAGCTGCTAGAGTCTCCCGTCTGTCCAGAGCTGCTAGAGTCTCCCGTCTGTCCAGAGCTGCTAGAGTCTCCCGTCTGTCCAGAGCTGCTAGAGTCTCCCGTCTGTCCAGAGCTGCTAGAGTCTCCCGTCTGTCCAGAGCTGCTAGAGTCTCCCGTCTGTCCAGAGCCGCTAGAGTTTCCCGTCTGTCATGAGCCGCCAGAGCCGCCAGTCGGCAAGGAGCCGCCAGTCGGCAGGGAGCCTCCAGAGCCGCCAGTCTGCAGGGAGCTTCCAGAGCCGCCAGTCAGCCGGGATCTTCCAGAGCCGCCAGTCAGCCGGCATCCTCCAGAGCCGCCAGTCAGCCGGGATCCGCCAGAGCCGCCATTCAGCCGGGATCCGCCAGAGCCGCCATTCAGCCGGGATCCGCCAGAGCCACCATTCAGCCGGGATCCGCCAGAGCCGCCAGTCAGCCGGGATCCTCCAGAGCCGCCATTCACCCGGGATCCGCCAGAGCTGCCATTCACCCGGGATCCGCCAGAACCGCCATTCAACCGGGATCCGCCAGAGCCGCCATTCAGCCGGGATCGCCAGAGCCGCCATTCAGCCGGGATCCGCCAGAGCCGCCATTCAGCCGGGATCCGCCAGAGCCGCCATTCAGCCGGGATCCGCCAGAGCCGCCATTCAGCCGGGATCCGCCAGAGCCGCCATTCAGCCGGGATCCGCCAGAGCCGCCATTCAGCCTGGATCCGCCAGAGTCGTCAGCCAGTTGCCCTTCAGCTGCCCTTCAGTCCGGAGCTGGCCCTCAGTCCCGAGCTGCCCCTCAGTCCTGGGCCTGCAGCCTTGCGAGGGTTAACACGTTTAAATGTCTTACTCACCTCGGCTTTGTTTTCTTTATTATTTTGGTTAGGCCAGGGTGTGACATGGGTGATTTATGTGTTTTGTCTTGTCTAGGTTTTTTTTTGTGGATTTATGGGGTTGTGTTCAGTTGAGTGTTCTAGGTAAGTCTATGGTTGCCTGGATTGGTTCTCAATCAGAGGCAGGTGTTTATCGTTGTCTCTGATTGGGAGCCATATTTAGAGAGCCATATTCTTTGGGTATTTTGTGGGTGATTGTTTCCTGTGTCAGTGTTTGTGCCACACGGGACTGTTTTCGGTTTTCACGTTTATTGTTTTGTAGTTTGTTCATGTTAAGTGTCTCTTATTAAAGAACCATGAACTTCAACCAAGCTGCGTTTTGGTCCGCCTCTCCTTCGACAGAAGAAAGCCGTGACAGTCTCACAGCAAAGGGTCTGAAGGTATTTCTCTTTTTTTTATTTTCCATATATTTGCAAAAATGTCTAAAAACCTGTTTTCGCTTTGTCATTATGGGGTATTGTGTGTAGAATCCTGAGGAACATATTTAATTTAATACAATTCAGAAAAAGGCTATAACGTTATAAAATATGGAAAAGGGGTCCGAATGCGCGCTCTCTCTCTCTCCCTCTCCCTCTCCCTCTCCAACACATGTTCTCTCTCCAACACATGTACTCTCTCTCAACACATGTACTGTCTCTCTCGCTCAACACATGTACTGTCTCTCTCGCTCAACACATGTACTGTCTCTCTCGCTCAACACATGTACTGTCTCTCTCGCTCAACACATGTACTGTCTCTCTCTCTAACCCCACAACACATGTACTGTCTCTCTCTCTGTCAATCCCCACACCACATGGTTTGCTTTGGGATAGAAGAAGAGCTGACTCAGAAGAATTGGTTCATTGATGTAGCTTTCAAGCTGTGAAAATGTTATCTTGTGGTTCTACTTCATTAAGACTGTCTGTCATAATTGTATTCATAATTTACACGCCACAATATCGTAACAGTATCATTATGTATCAGTCTGTCCACGATACGGGCAATGACTACAGTCTTGGATTACAGACAAAAAAAAGGGGATTGTGGCTACTTCACTGACCGCACCCCCAAGCCAACGTTGCCCTTTGACCCAGGCCTCTAGACTCTCTCCTCTTTCCATGTCAGAGAGGTGTGATTTACAGCAACCCGAAAAAGGACAAGGGTGTCAGGTTCTGTCTCGGGTGACTCTCTGTGGCACAACACATGTACTCTACCCCTGTGTTCTTTAACTGCTAGACCCATTGTAGGTGTAAGTCAATACCTACCGTGTCGATTACAGCAGGGTTGTTCAAGCAGGGGTCTGTGGTACAGCAGGGGTCTGTGGTACTGCAGGGTTATTCAAGCAGGGGTCTGTGGTACTGCAGGGGTCTGTGGTACTGCAGGGGTCTGTGGTGCAGCAGGGGTCTGTGGTGCAGCAGGGGTCTGTGGACAGCAGGGGTCTGTGGTACATCAGGGGTCTGTGGTACAGCAGGGGTCTGTGGTACTGCAGGGGTCTGTGATGCAGCAGGGGTCTGTGGTGCAGCAGGGGTCTGTGGTACAGCAGGGGGCTGTGGTGCAGCAGGCGTCTGTGGTACTGCAGGGGTCTGTGGTACAGCAGGGGTCTGTGGTACAGCAGGGGTCTGTGATACAGCAGGGGTCTGTGATACAGCAGGGGTCTGTGATGCAGCAGGGGTCTGTGGTACTGCAGGGGTCTGTGGTACAGCAGGGGTCTGTGGTACAGCAGGGGTCTGTGGTACAGCAGGGGTCTGTGGTACTGCAGGGGTCTGTGGTACAGCAGGGGTCTGCGGTGCAGCAGGGGTCTGTGGTACAGCAGGGGTCTGCAAAAAATACAAATAACAGTGGATTTTTTAAAATGTGTTAATTCAATGTTTGTATTATTATTATTATTATTATTATTATGGAGTGTGACTGAGGTTGTGGACAGGTGTCTTTTATACTGATAACAAGTTCAAACAGGTGCCATTAATAAAGGTAACGAGTGGAGGACAGAGGAGCCTCTTAAAGAAGAAGTTACAGGTCTGTGAGAGCCAGAAATCTTGTTTGTTTGTAGGTGACCAAATACTTATTTTCCATCATAATTTGCAAATAAATTCATTAAAAATCCTACAACGTGATTTTCTGGATTTTTTTTCTCATTTTGTCTGTCATAGTTGAAGTGTACCTATGATAAATTACAGGCCTCTCTCATCTTTTTAAGTGGGAGAACTTGCACAATTGGTGGCTGACTAAATACTTTTTTGCCCCACTGTACCTACACTAGAAACAAGGAATATATCTTATATCTCAATTCCTAAATTCTTTAGCAAATTACACACAATTACACACTAATTGCGTTATGTACCGCTGGCTGCTGGTAAGCTTTCTTGACTTGGACATTATTTTTTCCCATCACCTTTGTTTAACTGCTACTATTTATTTTTTATATATTTCACCTTTATTTAACCAGGTAGGCCAGTTGAGAACACCTTTATTTAACCAGGTAGGCAAGTTGAGAACACCTTTATTTAACCAGGTAGGCAAGTTGAGAACACCTTTATTTAACCAGGTAGGCAAGTTGAGAACACCTTTATTTAACCAGGTAGGCAAGTTGAGAACACCTTTATTTAACCAGGTAGGCTAGTTGAGAACACCTTTATTTAACCAGGTAGGCCAGTTGAGAACACCTTTATTTAACCAGGTAGGCAAGTTGAGAACACCTTTATTTAACCAGGTAGGCCAGTTGAGAACACCTTTATTTAACCAGGTAGGCAAGTTGAGAACACCTTTATTTAACCAGGTAGGCAAGTTGAGAACACCTTTATTTAACCAGGTAGGCCAGTTGAGAACACCTTTATTTAACCAGGTAGGCAAGTTGAGAACACCTTTATTTAACCAGGTAGGCAAGTTGAGAACACCTTTATTTAACCAGGTAGGCAAGTTGAGAACACCTTTATTTAACCAGGTAGGCAAGTTGAGAACACCTTTATTTAACCAGGTAGGCAAGTTGAGAACACCTTTATTTAACCAGGTAGGCAAGTTGAGAACAAGTTCTCATTTACAACTGTGACCTGGCCAAGATAAAGCAAAGCAGTTCGACACATACAACGACACAGAGTTACACATGGAGTAAAACAAACATACAGTAGAAACAAGTCTATATACGATGTGAGCAAATGAGGTGAGATAAGGGAGGTAAAGGCAACAAAAAGGCCATGGTGGCAAAGTAAATACAATATAGCAAGTAAAACACTGGAATGGTGGATTTGCAGTGGAAGAATGTGCAAAGTAGAGATAAAAATAATGGGGTGCAAAGGAGCAAAATAAATTAATAAAATAAAATAAATACAGTAGGGAAAGAGGTAGTTGTTTGGGCTATATTATAGGTGGGCTATGTACAGGTGCAGTAATCTGTGAGCTGCTCTGACAGCTGGTGCTTCAAGCTAGTGAGGGAGATTTTTGTAGTTCGTTCCAGTCATTGGCAGCAACGACGTCGGACCTCAGTAGAGAGGGGTTACTGTGACGTCAGACCTTAGTAGAGAGGGGTTACCGTGACGTCAGACCTTAGTAGAGAGGGGTTACTGTGACGTCAGACCTTAGTAGAGGGGTTACCGTGACGTCAGACCTTAGTAGAGAGGGGTTACCGTGACGCCTGACCTCAGTAGAGAGGGGTTACCGTGACGCCTGACCTCAGTAGAGGGGTTACTGTGACGTCAGACCTTAGTAGAGAGGGGTTACTGTGACGTCCGACCTTAGTCGAGAGGGGTTACTGTGACATCAGACCTTAGTAGAGAGGGGTTACTGTGACGTCAGACCTTAGTCGAGAGGGGTTACTGTGACGTCAGACCTTAGTAGAGAGGGGTTACTGTGACTCCGACCTTAGTAGAGAGGGGTTACTGTGACGTCAGACCTTAGTAGAGAGGGGTTACTGAGACGTCAGACTTTAGTAGAGAGGGGTTACCGTGACGTCAGACCTTGGTAGAGAGGGGTTACCGTGACGTCAGACCTTAGTAGAGAGGGGTTACCGTGACGTCAGACCTTAGTAGAGAGGGGTTACTGTGACGTCAGACCTTAGTAGAGAGGGGTTACCGTGACGTCAGACCTTAGTAGAGAGGGGTTACCGTGACGTCCGACCTTAGTAGAGAGGGGTTACTGTGACGTCCGACCTTAGTAGAGAGGGGTTACTGTGACGTCAGACCTTAGTAGAGAGGGGTTACTGTGACGTCAGACCTTAGTAGAGAGGGGCTACCGTGACGTCAGACCTTAGTAGAGAGGGGTCACCGTGACGTCCGACCTTAGTAGAGAGGGGTTACTGTGACGCCCGATCTTCGTAGAGAGGGGTTACTGTGATGCCTGACCTTCGTAGAGAGGGGTTACTGTGATGCCTGACCTTCGTAGAGAGGGGTTACTGTGATGTCTGACCTTATTCGAGAGGGGTTACTGTGACGTCCGACCTTAGTAGAGAGGGGTTACTGTGACGCCTGATCTTCGTAGAGAGGGGTTACTGTGATGCCTGACCTTCGTAGAGAGGGGTTACCGTGACACCTGACCTTAGTAGAGAGGGGTTACCGTGACGTCAGACCTTAGTAGTGAGGGGTTACTGTGACGCTTGACCTTAGTAGAGAGGGGTTACTGTGACGTCCGACCTTAGTAGAGAGGGGTTACTGTGATGTCTGACCTTAGTCGAGAGGGGTTACTGTGACGTCCGACCTTAGTAGAGAGGGGTTACTGTGACGCCTGATCTTCGTAGAGAGGGGCTACTGTGACGCCTGATCTCCGTAGAGAGGGGTTACTGTGACGTCAGACCTTAGTCGAGAGGGGTTACTGTGACGTCAGACCTTAGTAGAGAGGGGTTACTGTGACTCCGACCTTAGTAGAGAGGGGTTACTGTGACGTCAGACCTTAGTAGAGAGGGGTTACTGAGACGTCAGACTTTAGTAGAGAGGGGTTACCGTGACGTCAGACCTTGGTAGAGAGGGGTTACCGTGACGTCAGACCTTAGTAGAGAGGGGTTACCGTGACGTCAGACCTTAGTAGAGAGGGGTTACTGTGACGTCAGACCTTAGTAGAGAGGGGTTACCGTGACGTCAGACCTTAGTAGAGAGGGGTTACCGTGACGTCCGACCTTAGTAGAGAGGGGTTACTGTGACGTCCGACCTTAGTAGAGAGGGGTTACTGTGACGTCAGACCTTAGTAGAGAGGGGCTACTGTGACGTCAGACCTTAGTAGAGAGGGGCTACCGTGACGTCAGACCTTAGTAGAGAGGGGTCACCGTGACGTCCGACCTTAGTAGAGAGGGGTTACTGTGATGCCCGATCTTCGTAGAGAGGGGTTACTGTGATGCCTGACCTTCGTAGAGAGGGGTTACTGTGATGCCTGACCTTCGTAGAGAGGGGTTACTGTGATGTCTGACCTTATTCGAGAGGGGTTACTGTGACGTCCGACCTTAGTAGAGAGGGGTTACTGTGACGCCTGATCTTCGTAGAGAGGGGTTACTGTGATGCCTGACCTTCGTAGAGAGGGGTTACCGTGACACCTGACCTTAGTAGAGAGGGGTTACCGTGACGTCAGACCTTAGTAGAGAGGGGTTACTGTGACGCTTGACCTTAGTAGAGAGGGGTTACTGTGACGTCCGACCTTAGTAGAGAGGGGTTACTGTGACGTCCGACCTTAGTAGAGAGGGGTTACTGTGACGCCTGATCTTCGTAGAGAGGGGCTACTGTGACGCCTGATCTCCGTAGAGAGGGGTTACTGTGATGCCTGACCTTCGTAGAGAGGGGTTACTGTGATGCCTGACCTTAGTAGAGGGGTTACTGTGACATCAGACCTTAGTAGAGAGGGGTTACTGTGACGTCAGACCTTAGTCGAGAGGGGTTACTGTGACGTCAGACCTTAGTAGAGAGGGGTTACTGTGACTCCGACCTTAGTAGAGAGGGGTTACTGTGACGTCAGACCTTAGTAGAGAGGGGTTACTGAGACGTCAGACTTTAGTAGAGAGGGGTTACCGTGACGTCAGACCTTGGTAGAGAGGGGTTACCGTGACGTCAGACCTTAGTAGAGAGGGGTTACCGTGACGTCAGACCTTAGTAGAGAGGGGTTACTGTGACGTCAGACCTTAGTAGAGAGGGGTTACCGTGACGTCAGACCTTAGTAGAGAGGGGTTACCGTGACGTCCGACCTTAGTAGAGAGGGGTTACTGTGACGTCCGACCTTAGCAGAGAGGGGTTACTGTGACGTCAGACCTTAGTAGAGAGGGGTTACTGTGACGTCAGACCTTAGTAGAGAGGGGCTACCGTGACGTCAGACCTTAGTAGAGAGGGGTCACCGTGACGTCCGACCTTAGTAGAGAGGGGTTACTGTGACGCCTGATCTTCGTAGAGAGGGGTTACTGTGATGCCTGACCTTCGTAGAGAGGGGTTACTGTGATGCCTGACCTTCGTAGAGAGGGGTTACTGTGATGTCTGACCTTATTCGAGAGGGGTTACTGTGACGTCCGACCTTAGTAGAGAGGGGTTACTGTGACGCCTGATCTTCGTAGAGAGGGGTTACTGTGATGCCTGACCTTCGTAGAGAGGGGTTACCGTGACACCTGACCTTAGTAGAGAGGGGTTACCGTGACGTCAGACCTTAGTAGAGAGGGGTTACTGTGACGCTTGACCTTAGTAGAGAGGGGTTACTGTGATGTCTGACCTTAGTCGAGAGGGGTTACTGTGACGTCCGACCTTAGTAGAGAGGGGTTACTGTGACGCCTGATCTCCGTAGAGAGGGATTACTGTGATGCCTGACCTTCGTAGAGAGGGGTTACTGTGATGCCTGACCTTAGTAGAGGGGTTACTGTGACATCAGACCTTAGTAGAGAGGGGTTACTGTGACGTCCGACCTTAGTCGAGAGGGGTTACTGTGACGCCTGATCTTCGTAGAGAGGGGTTACTGTGACGCCTGATCTTCGTAGAGAGGGGTTACTGTGATGCCTGATCTTCGTAGAGAGGGGTTACTGTGATGCCTGACCTTCGTAGAGAGGGGTTACTGTGACGCCTGATCTTCGTAGAGAGGGGTTACTGTGATGCCTGACCTTCGTAGAGAGGGGTTACTGTGATGTCAGACATTAGTAGAGAGGGGTTACTGTGACGTCAGACCTTAGTAGAGAGGGGCTACTGTGACTCCAGACCTTAGTCTTTGACACACAGGGAAGCCAGGGGATTTCCTTTCAATATTGGTGTCTTTCTTTATCTTCACAATGACCACAACACAACCCTCAAACTGAAATCTACACTGACCAACAATATAAATGCAACATGCTACAATTTCAAAGATTTTACTCAGTTACAGTCCATATAAGGAAATCAGTCAATTGAAATGAGTTAATTTGGCCCTAATCTATGGATTTCACATGACTGGGAATACAGATATGCATCTGTTGGTAACAGACACCTTTAAAAAAAGGTAGGGGCCTGGATCAGAAAACCAGTCAGTATCTGGTGTGACCACCATTTGCCTCATGCAGCGAGACACATCTCCTTCACATAGAGTTGATCAGGCTGTTGATTGTGGCTTGTGGAATGTTGTCCCACTCCTCTTCAATTGCTGTGAGAAGTTGCTGGATATTAGCAGGAACTGAAACACGCTGTCGATCCAGAGCATCCCAAACATGCTCAATGGATGACATGTCTGGTGAGCATGCAGGTCATGGAAGAACTGGGACAATTTTAGCTTCCAGTAGTTGTGTACAGATCCTTGCGACATGGGGCCGTGCATTATCATGCCGAAACATGAGGTGATGGCAGCAGATGAATGGCACAACAATCGGCCTCAGGATCTCGTCACGGTATTTCTGTGAATTCCAAGTGCCATCAACAAAATGCAATTGTTTGTTGTCCGTAGCTTATGGTATCTCTGTGCATTCAAATTGCCATCGATAAAATGTACATTTTAGTTGTCTGTAGCTTGTTCCTGCCCATATCATAACCCCACCGGCCACCATGGGGAACTCTGTTCACAACGTTGACATCAGCAAAATGCTTGCCCGCAGTTTAAAATGTTATTTTACCAGGTAATTCTTACGACCTGGAGAATAGTTACATGGGAGAGGATGGGGGATGAATTAGCCAATTGGAAGCTGGGGATGTTTAAGTGACAATGATGGTATGACGCCACACATGCTGTCTGCCAACTGCCCTGACCCCACACATGCTGTCTGCCAACTGCCCTGACGCCACACATGCTGTCTGCCAACTGCCCTGACGCCACACATGCTGTCTGCCAACTGCCCTGACGCCACACATGCTGTCTGCCAACTGCCCTGACGCCACACATGCTGTCTGCCAACTGCCCTGACGCCACACATGCTGTCTGCCAACTGCCCTGACGCCACACATGCTGTCTGCCAACTGCCCTGACGCCACACATGCTGTCTGCCAACTGCCCTGATGCCACACATGCTGTCTCCCAACTGCCCTGACGCCACACATGCTGTCTGCCAACTGCCCTGACCCCACACATGCTGTCTGCCAACTGCCCTGACGCCACACATGCTGTCTGCCAACTGCCCTGACGCCACACATGCTGTCTGCCAACTGCCCGCTACAGTTGAAACAAGGATTAATCCGTGAAGAGCGCACTTCTCCAGCGTTCCTGTAGCCACTGAAGTCAGTTATGACGCCGAACTGCAGTCAGGTCAAGACCCTGGTGAGGACAACGGGGCATGCAAATGTGCTTCCCCAAGACAGTTTCTGACAGTTTGTGCAGAAATTCTCCAGTTGTGCAAACCCACAGTTTCATCAGCTGTCCAGGTTCCTGTCCTCAGACGATCCCGCAGGTGAAGAAGCCGGATGTGGAGGTCCTGGGCTTGCGGGGTTACACGTGGTCTACGGTTGTAAGGCCGAGTTGGACGTACTGCCAAATTCACTAAAACAACGTTGGAGGCGGCTTATGGTAGAGAAATTAGCATCCAACTCTGGCAATAGCTCTGGTGGACATACCTGCAGTCAATATTCCAATTGAAAGTTCCATCAAAATTTGAGAGATCTGTGGCATTGTGTTGTGTCACAAAACTGCATGTTTTAGAGTTGCCTTTTATTGTCCCCGGCACAAGGTGCACTTGTGTAATGACCATGCTGTTTAATCAACTTCTTGATATGCCACACCTGTCAGGTGGATGGATTATCTTGGCAAAGGAAAAATACTCACTAACAAGGATGTAAACAAATTTGTGCACAAAATGTTAGAGAGAGAAAAGATTTTTGTGTGTATGGAAAATTTCTGGGATCTTTTTATTTCAGCTCATGAAACATGGAACCAACACTTTACATGTTGCATTTATATTTTTATTCAGTATATACATTCGGACTGCCAGATGGTGAAGAGTGATTCATCACTGCAGAGAACACGTTTCCACTGCTCCAGAGTCCAATAGCTGCGGGCTTTACATCACTCAAGCCCGACCCTTGGCATTGCGCATGGTTATCTTAGGCTTGTGTGCGGCTGCTCGGCCATGGAGACCCAATTCATTAAGCTCCCGACGTACAGTGCTTGTGCTGACGTTGCTTCCAGAGACACTCGGGAGTGAGTGTTCCAACCGAGGACAGACGTGCTTCAGCACTCGGTGGTCCTGTGCGGCCTGCCACTTTGCGGCTGAACCGTTGTTGCTCCTTGACGTTTCCACTTCACAATAAAAGCACTTTCAGTTGACTGGGGCAGCTCTAGCAGGGCAGAAATTTGACAAACTGACTGGTTGGAAAGGTGGCATCTTATGACGGTGCCACGTTGAAAGTCACCAAGTTCTTCAGTAAGGCTATTCTACTGCCAATGTTTGTCTATGGAGATTGCATGGCTGTGTGCTCGATTTTATCCACCTGTCAGCAACGGATGTGGCTGACATGTAGGGATTGGGATAATCATTTCACAGCCAGAACTGTGTCCATCCGGCACGTATCCGTCAGTCACAGTCACGTATCCGTCAGTCACAGTCACGAATCCGTCAGTCACCGTCAGTCACCGTCAGTCACAGTCACGTATCCGTCAGTCACAGTCACGTATCCGTCAGTCACAATCACGTATCCGTCAGTCACCGTCAGTCACCGCCAGTCACCGTCAGTCACAGTCACGTATCCGTCAGTCACAATCACGTATCCGTCAGTCACAGTCACGTATCCGTCAGTCACAGTCACGTATCCGTCAGTCACCGTCAGTCACCGTCACGTATCCGTCAGTCAGAGTCACGTATCCGTCAGTCACAGTCACGTATCCGTCAGTCACCGTCAGTCACC